>NC_081432.1:23495277-23696021 GCF_949786415.1 Peromyscus eremicus
TTGCTTCTGCCTCTTGGGTGCTTAGATCAAGGGCATAGACCACCCACCATACCAAGCTGTTCATTTGACTTTTAAGGCAGGGTCTCATGTAACCCAGGCTGGCCTGAAACTCTCTATGTAGCTGAGGATGACCTTGAATTTCCAGTTCTTCTGCCTCCACCCCCCAAGTGCTAAGCTATGCACCACTGTGCCAAGATTAAATATTTATATTCATGCAGGTATTTGTACAGGTATGTACAGTGTATAGAGGCCAGAGATCAACCTTGGGTGTTGTTCCTCAAGACATAATCTACCTTGATTTTTGAGACAAGGTCTCTTGTTGGTCTAGAACTCATCAGTTTGGCTAGGCTGACTGGGGTAGTTTGAACATAATTGGCTCCCATAAGCTCATATTGAGTGGCACTATTGGGAGGTGTGGCTTTGTTAGAGTAGGTGTGGTCTTGTGGAGGAAGTGTGTCACTGTGGAGGCGGGCTTTGAGGTCTCATATATGCTCAAGCCACACCTAGTATCTCAGTTCACTTCCTGTTGCGTTTGCATTAAGATGTAGGGTCCTCAGCTCCTTCTCTAGCACCACGTCTGCCTGCAAGCTGCCATACTCCCAGCCGCCGTGCTCCCCGCCATGATGATAACGGACTGAGCCTCTGAAACTGTCAGCTGCCACCTCAATTCAATGTTTTCCTTATGAGAGTTGCCTTGGTCACGGTGTCTCTTCACAGCAATGGAAACCTTAACTAAGACACTGACCGTCCAGGAAACACAGGGAATCCTCCCATCTCTAACATCTCCTGCTCTGGGATCACAAGTGTATGCTAGCATGGATGGAATTCAGGTGCCCATGCTTACACCACAAGCTCTTCACTGTCAGAGCCGCCTCTGCCTCCCGAGTGCTGGGATTAAAGGCGTGCGCCACCACTGCTGGGCTAGAATGGGCATCTAATATGAGGGCCAAGGGCAGGGGCTCAAGTTCCATTAGCAGAGGATCAGGTCTGGGAGTTTAGAATCAGGCTGATCTGGGTTCGAATCCTGTCTCTGCTGCTTCCTGACAACAAGCTCTTGAACAAAGAGAGACTTAGCTCTCTGAACTTCCATTTCCAGCTCTATGAAAATGGGTCATTCTTGTACCAGGGTTGTCATATGGAGGAAGGGGCACATGTGCACAGGAGTGAGAATAGTCCTATGTATTCATTGTTTTAAATTCATCAGAGATGGTTTTCGTTGTGGGCAATGCCTGGCTCTTCCTCTCTAGCATGAACCTGAGCTTTGACACAAGGCTGGGACCGTAGAATGTGGCACTGAATTGTATGTTTCCTTTGTTTGCTGAAGTAGAGTGTCCACACCGGAGCATCCTGGGTGTTAAGATTGCGCCCCGAGAACACTGCCACCTTATCAACTGCTTGGAATGTTTGTCTCTAGAATTCTCCGGGCTGCCCTGATCTCCTACTCATCTTTGCTCAGATCCCAACCTCCCAATGAGACCCATCCCATGCCCATTTAAGCCTGTAGCCCAGTGCTTCTCAACCTGTGGGTCTTGACCCCTTTGGCAACCCTCTGTCTGCAAAAATACTTACATTACAATTCCTAACAGTAGCAAAATGACAGTTAGGAAGCAGCAACGAAAATAATTTTATGGCTGGGGTCACCACACCAGGAGGAGCTGTATTGAAAGGTTGAGAACCACCGAGTGCCACCTGTCCCTCCCTAACACATCTCGGTGCCTGGAGACCCCCCTCTAGCTAATATTTGTTCACAACACTCATGATCTCAAAATACAACTTAACAATTTATTCATTCGTGTGTTTAGGATTTAAATTCTTACCCTAGCAGGAACATTTACATGGGTTTTCCCCACCTAAAGCCCAGAATAAAACTTACAGAGCAGACGCTGAGTATGTATTTGTTGAGTGAAAAGGGGGAGAAAGGGGCCAATGAGGTGAAGGTGCTTGCTGTGAAGTCTGAGGACCCGAGTTCGATCCCCAGAACCCACGAAAGGTAGAAGAAAAGAACTGAGTCCTGCAAGTTGTCCTCTGACCTTCCCAGGTGTATTGTGACAAGTGTGTATGCTAGCACACACACACACACACATGCACGCACACCCCCCCAAACAAACAAACAAACAAACGTGATAAACGTTTTAAAAAGAAGTGCAGAAAGGAAAGGTGAGTCTCAGCCGCTGCCAGCCTGCTCAGAGCCCCTCCTCTGAAATGCCAGTCATCAACCCCCTGCCTGCCTCCCAGGTCCCAGCCCCCCTCTGAAGTGGAGGCCCTAAGACCAGGTGCTAAAGTTGTGTCCCCCAATGGTGGAGGTTCCCCCCCAACACTTAGAACTGTGCCCGACATAGAGGAAGCATCCCAAATTTGCTGCATAACCGAAAAGAAATGCTTAGGGAACATT
This sequence comes from Peromyscus eremicus, assembly GCF_949786415.1. Classification (NCBI taxonomy): domain Eukaryota; kingdom Metazoa; phylum Chordata; class Mammalia; order Rodentia; family Cricetidae; genus Peromyscus; species Peromyscus eremicus. The sequence goes on from NC_081432.1 coordinate 23,497,670, forward strand.
CAGACATACCCAGGGAGGAGGAAGAGATGTTTGGTGGGCACTAGCCCAACTGGAAAGACTTCCCCTGTGCCCACTGCCCAGAGGGCTGTGTTCCAGGCCCCTGGCTCTGCCCTGACTTGCTAGCTGACCTTAAGTAACCCTGCTTCTCCTGATTGCCCAGTTCTCTTGGGTGTAAAGTTAGAAGCTGGGCCTACATGAATGGTGTTCATATTGTGTGTGTGTGTGTGTGTGTGTGTGTGTGTGTGTGTGTGTGTGTGATAACTGGCTATGTAGCTTAGGATGATCTTGGGCTTCTGACCCTCCTCCTGCTCCCTCCGAGTGTGGGAATTACAGGTGGTGGTATGTACCACCATCTTCAACCTGATTTATGCAATGCTGAGGACCAACCAGGGCTTCAAACGTGCTAAGCAAGCACTCTGCCAACTGAGCTACGTTCACAGCCCCCAACTTTTCATTTTTTTTTTTTTCAGAGCTGAGAACTGAACCCGGGGCCTTGCGCTTGCTAGGCAAGCGCTCTACCACTGAGCTAAATCCCCAACCCTGCAACTTTTCATTTTTAATGAATAGAAAACATTGTCAAAGGAAACTGTTTTGAAAACACTTCTCAAAGGAAATCTCCAGAAAACCGTCTACAGCTCAGCGGTGAGAGGCCATGGGTGAAGGGTGCTGGGGAAGTTGGGGAGGGGTGGGGGATGAGGGAAGAAGGGGAGACTCACATCTATGTAACCACTGCAATCAGTACTCTGTGTCCGGGGGCTCATGGCTCCGGCTCCGGCTCCCCTGTGCTTCCAGGGTCCTTCCTTCATCCCATCCCATTAGCTGTCAGTCAGACTCCTGCTCCCCCAGACATTTCAGTCCTCTTTTATCCCCACCCTGTCTGCCTCAGAAGGTCTCAAGGCTACTTCTGCTACCCCACCCTAGGCCCACTCCTCAAAGGTCACTGTCGATACCCTTCCATACACACACTAGCAGCATCCAAAAAAAAAAGCATTGTTCTAACTAGATGTAGCATTCTAAGCTCATGCAACATTCAACTTTTTTCCTAAATACAAAAGCAATCTGAACAATTTCTTCGAATAAAGTCAGCAAGATAAGGAGACTTGCACTTTAAAAGCCGCCGAGAACATCTTCCTTTCCAGCCTTGAGCACCCTCCTAGGGTGAAGTCTGATCTCAACTCTCTTCCCTTTGGTTCCCCTTGTCTACCTGCTATGAGCCAACACCAGGTCTAGGAGGCAATTCCCTGAGATCGCCCCCCGCCCCGACGAGACACCCACCCCCTCCCCCGATGCCCACTCTTGCCTGTCCGCAGCGATGGCAGTCATGGAGTAGATGCTGACGAACATGGCCGTGATGGGAAAGAGGTTCTGGAAATAGCAGAAGGTTCGGCCAAAGTACCAGATGTTGTGGCTGGCGTAGACAAAGTTGAAGGTGGCGTTGAAGGCTGCCATGCAGAGGTCTGCCAGGGCCAGGTTGATGATGAAATAGTTGGTGACCGTGCGCATTCTCTCGTGGGCCAGGATGATCCAGATGACTGTGGCGTTGCCTGTGACAGCCACCAGCACCAGGGCCAGGTAGGCTGTGGCCCACAGGGCCAGCTGCCAGGCAGGCATGGAGAAGGCCGTGACCCCCGTGGTGTTGCTTTCCATGCCAGATAGGATGTTGGTGTCAGTGACAACGGCCCGGGCCCCCACGGCTGATTCTGGGCCTGGAGCACAGGGTCTTCTGACCCTGCAGTTCTTTCTGGAATTGCTACAGAAGAGAAATCCTCTTGGGTGTGTAGATACACAGGGGGGAGGACAATTCAAACGCAGACACGTGTAGCCAGAGGGCCACGCCTACAGTTCTAGCCGAAATGAGTTAGGCTGAGCAGGAAACAGGGTTTCAGCCAGACTGTTCAACCACCTTGTGGAGACAGAGAACTCAAACTCCCATCTCGGAGCAGGAGGCATCCCCGTAACACGTTGGTTCGGCTCCTTCACGCCACAGTCAGAATGAAAGTCAGAGAGAGGACGGGTCCAGCCGTGGGCAATCGGGGAGTTGGTGACAAGCCAGAACTTGAATTCATCTCTCTCTTAATGCTATTCGGGGTACATTCCAGATGAGAGGTGTGCACAGTGTGGCAAGTCTGGGGGTCCTCCGAGACCAGTGTGCAGCGGGCTGGCCTCCAGGCTTTGTCGTGCAGGCTCCCAAGGCTGCCAGCCCTCAGCGGCTGCTCCCAGCTCCTCCCTGCAGGGCAGGCCAGAGCCTTGGCAGAGGTGCTGCGGGCTCCCTCCCTCATTCCACCCCCTGCTCGGATGGCTGGGCTTTGTCTCTTGAAAGATTTAGGACCCGCTGGGAAGTAGGGAGAGCCTTCGGGAAGCAGGGAAGCGAGGCAGAGCCTGGGTAGGGGTGGCACAGAGGGTACAGGCCTCAGTGTTTACATTCTGCCAGGTGGGAGCTGCTGGAGCACATTGGCATTTGCATTTGGGAATGAGATCGACTCCAGGCTGGCTTGGGAACCCCAGGAAGTCTTAGTGTTCAGAAATACCCAGCGGGTATGAGGGTGAGTTTGATGGGGTGTCAGTCAAGTGATGAGAGCTGGGTTCTGGGCCTCTGGCTCTGCTCCTGAGTGGTTGACTGACCAGGCAATCCTGGTCCTTCCTCATCTCCAGCCTCAGTTTCCTTAGATGTAAAATTAGAAATTGAGGGGGGTGGAGAGATGGCTCAGCGGTTAAGAGCACTAACTGCTCTTTCAGAAGACCCGGGTTCAATTCCCAGCACCAACGTGGCAGCTCACAACTGTCTGTAACTCCAGTTCCAGGGGACCCGACTTCCTCACACAGACATACATATAGGCAAAACACCAATGCACATAAAATAAAAAATAAATTATTTTTAAAAAATTAGAAATTGAGCTTAGACAAATGGTGGTCGTTTCTCCTCTCTCTCTCTCTCTCTCTCTCTCTCTCTCTCTCTCTCTCTCTCTCTCTCTCTCTCCAAATGTTGGGATTAGAGGCATGTGCCACTTAGCCTAGTTTATGACGTGCTGGAGATTGAACCCAGGGCTTCCTGCATGCTAGGCAAGCACTCTATGACCTGAGCTACATCTCCAGTTCCGAGCTCTGTAGGATGGAAAAGCCAGTGCCACTTACAGACTCTAAGATAAAAACAGTGCTAAGTCACACATCCTGGGGCAATTTTACATTTTTTCTTTTCTTTTTGTTTTTTTGAGACAAGGTTTCTCTGTAGACCAGGGTTGGCCTCGAGATCTGCCTGCTTCTGCCTTCCAAGTGCTGGGATTAAAGGCGTGCCCCACTGCACCTGGCTACATGGCTTCCTTCTAAGCAGTTCTTACTGTGAACTTCCTGATGAGCTCATCCATGCTATAATAATATCTGTTGTCTGCTGTCCTAGCTGGACTGGAGGACCCACCTTTTGACTTTGGAGAAGAGGTACCTCCAGGGCTCCTCATCTTCCCTGGGATGAGCTGGAGCAGTGGTTCTCAACCTGTGGGTCGCGACCCCTGGCTATCGTGTGACCCTTTCACAGGGGTCACCTAAGACCATTGCAAATGTCAGATATTTACATTAGGATTCATAACAGTAGCCAAATTGCAGCTATGAAGTAGCAATGAAAATAATTTTATATTTCGGGGGGGGTCACCACAACACGAGGAACTATATTAAAGGGTCACAGCATTAGGAAAGTCGCGAGCCCCTGGGCTAGAGGGTTCTGAAACTCCTGAGCCCAACATAGAACTGGCCACATTCTTTGCCAGGCCGTGGAGGCCTATTTTTCCTCTTGGGTGAGCCACCATGGTTTGACGTTGGTCTCTTACCAGACAGAGGGTCTCTGTCTTTGGTCACTTGGTGGCAGCAGTAGTGTCTAATCAATTCTGGGTTTGTTCCTGTCCCAGACGGCAAGTGTAGCAGTAAGAACGGAAGCCATTTTCCCCTTGCTAGCCCGATCTCCTGAGCTCAGGCAGCTGCACTTGGTTGAGCTTTAGTTCACAAACCCAGCAGAGAGCTGGGATGCCTGAGTACATGTCGCCAGCTCCAGAAGCCCGGAATAGCACATCCCCGGCCCTACCACTCGGTTGTGTATGTAATGGGGATTATACTTTGGAGCTATTAAATCTGAGTTTTTATTTCCTCCTTAAATCATAAACTCCTGCAGCTTTCCAACAATGTGCCGGAAGGCTTGTAGGCTCAGGGAAGGAGAGGTGCCCCCCCCGGGGGGTAAAGGGGGGGAAGACAGAGTGTGGCTGGTCAACTGTGCTATTTCAGGGCAGGCCCTGGGAATCCACAGCTAGATGATGGTCTTAAAGGCCAGTCTTCAAGAGGGAAGAGAGGTACTTTAAATTCCTTGCTCTTGTTGGGACATCAAAACAGGAAGGTTAAGCCAGGCTCGGTGACACAAAGCAGAAAGAGTAGGAGTTAAAGGCCATCCTGGGATACATAGCCTGTTCGAGGCCAGCCTGGACTTCATGAGACCATGTCACAGACAAATGGTCTGGGGAGATAACCTTAAAATCATGAGAACCCGAGTTCCACACCCAGAACCCACATAAAATAAGATGGATGTTGTCTTAGTGAGGGTTTCTATTGCTATGAAGAGATACCATGACCATGGCAACTCTTAAAAAGGAAAACATGGGGCTGGAGAGATGGCTCAGTGGTTAAGAGCACCGACTGCTCTTCCAGAGGTCCTGAGTTCAATTCCCAGCAACCACATGGTGGCTCACAACCATCCGTAATGAAATCTGGTGCCCTCTTCTGGCCTGCAGGGACACATGCAGGCAGAATACTGTATACAAAATAAATAAATAAATCTTAAAAAATAAATAAAAAAAAATAATTTAAAAAAAAAGGAAAACATTTCATTGAGGTGGTGGTTTACAGTTCAGAGGTTTAGTCCATTATCATCATGGCGAGTGGTGTGCAGGCAGACTTGGTGCTGGAGAAGGAGTTGTTATATGTTGATATGTAGGCAACAAGAAGTAGACTGAGACACCAAAGAGACCTCAAAGCCCGCCCCCACAGTGACACACTTCCGCCAACAAGGCCACACCTACTTCAACAAAGCCTCACCTCCTAATAGTGCCACTCCCTTTGAGGGCCATTTTCTTTCAAACCACCACATTCTACTTTCTGGCTCCCAAAGGCTGATAGCCATATCATAATGCAAAAATGCATTCAGTCTAACTTCAAAACTCCCCATAGTCTATAACAGTCTCAAACTTATTTAAAAGTCTAAAGTTCAAAGTCTCTTCTGAGATTCATGCAATCTCTGAACTGTAACCCCCTGTAAAATCAAAAAACAAAAACAAAACAAAACAAACAAACAAAAAAACCCAAAAAAAACAGATCACATACTTCCAACATATAATGGCATAGGATATACATTACCATTCCAAAACATAGGTAAGGGAGCATAGTGAGGAAATATTGGACCAAAGCAAGACTGAAAACCAGCTGGGCAAACTCCAAACTCTGCATCTCCATGTCTGATGTCAAAATGCTCTTCAAATCTCCAATTACTTTCAGCTTTGTTGACTGTAACACACTTCTTTCTCTTGGGCTGGACCCACTTCCTGTTAGCAGCTTTCCTTGACAGGTATCCCACAGCTCAGGCATCTCCACATCTTGGGGTCTCCAAGGCAATCCAGGCTTCAACTTCACAGTTTCATGCAATGGCCTCTCTAGGTCTTCATTCAGCGACACCCCTAACAGATGCCTGGCCTCAGCGGCTTTCCTTTGTTGCAGAGGCAAATTCCATAGCCCCTTCTATCCTTAACTCCAGAACCATGTGGCCGAAGCTGCCAAGTTCTGCTGCATGCTGGGGCTGGAACATGACCCCCTTGTTCAATTACATCTTCATGAGCTTTCTGTTTTTCATGGTTTCCTTCACTGTCTAAGCTTGGCTGTCCTGAAACTGGATCTGTAGACCAGGCTGGCCTCAAACTTAGAGATCCACCAGCCTCAGGAGTGCTGGTAGTAAAGGTATGCCCCACCACACCTGGCTCTAACTTTTTCTTTAATTCCTTTTCACAGGTTGGAAACTTTGCTGGGTAGGATCTTTTTGTTTGTTTGTTTGTTTTTGCTTTGTTTTTTGAAACAGGGTTTCTCTGTGTAGCTTTGCGCCTTTCCTGCAACTCACTCTGTAGTGACAGGCTGGCCTTGAACTCACAGAGATCCACCTGCCTCTGCCCTCCGAGTGTTGGGATTGAAGGCTTGTGCCACCATCCCCTGGCTCTGGGTGGGGTCTTGCCCTGAGGTCACTACTCCCTTTATTCCATTTCTTAATCCGTTTATCTCCTTGAACACAGGATTTAGCTCTATTCCATTCCCTTTGTATTTTTTTGCTCAGCTTTCTCCTTTTTATTACAAATTCTTAGAGTTATCACTAATAACCACACAACAGTCTATACTAGGCTGTTTTGAGATTTCCTCTGCCAACAGAATTAATCCAAAACTCTTCACTTTAGCCTCAGGCAGACTCTTTGGACAAGGGCAAAAAACAGCCACACTTCACCAAAATACCACAAGAACAATCTCTAGGCAACATATTAAAATTCTTCTCCTCTGAAACCTCTTGAGTCAGGCCCCCACTGTTCATCAAATCACATTCACCACTATCGTCCATGCTCGTACTAACACGGCCCATTAAGTAGGACTTCAAGTGTTCAGCTGCTTTTCTAATCCACAGTACTAAGGTCCAAATTCCTTCAAACAAAAACATGGTCAGGCCTATCACAACAATACCTCAGTTAGGGTTTCTATTGCTGTGCAGAGACACCATGAACACGGCAACTCTTATAAAGGAAAATATTTAACTGGGGTTGGCTTACTGTTTCAGAGGTTTAGACCACTATCATCATGGTGCTGGAGAAGGAGCTGCTACATGTTGCTATTCAGGCAACAAAAAGTAGACTGAGACACTGGGAGTAGCTTGAGCATAGGAGAACTCAAAGTCCACCTCCACAGTAATGCACTTCTCCAACAAGGCCACACCTACTCCAACAAGGCCACGCCTACTCCAACAAGGCCACACCTACTCCAACAAGGCCACGCCTCCTAATAATGCTATTCCCTTTGGGGGTCATTTTCTTTCAAACCCCCATTGCAGTAAGCTTTCTCATCAGAATTTCTTAGACTTCCAGCCTGCAAATAATGACATGGAGACTTATTATCAATTATGAAAGCTTGGCCTTCATCTCAGGCTTTTTCCCAACTAGCTTTTATAACTCAAATTAACCTGCTTCTATTAATCTATGTTCTGCCACACGGCTCTGATACCTCTCCTCTGTACTGTATGTCCAACTTGTTCTGCATCTCTCTGGCGTCTTTGCCTCTCTTCTTTCCAGAGTCTTCTCTCGCCCCAGAAGTCCTGCCTATCCTCTCCTACCTAGCCACTGACCATTTATTAAACCAATCAGAAGGCGCCTTAGGCAGAGACACATCTCTACAGTATAAACAAATATTCCACAACACACCACAAATGTGGAGGTGTGTGACTATAATATTGGAATCCCAGTGCCAGGGACGTGAAGATGGGCAGGTCTCAGGGGCTTGCTGGCCAGCTTGCCTAGTCTGGGAAGGAAGAGGAGGAGGAAGAGGAAGGGGAAAAAGCTGGACAGCACTTGAGAAAAGACACCAAAAAGCTGTTCTCTGGTCAAAACCACACTGCCCCAGAGGGTTTGTCCGCCATGATCATGGCAATCATGGGACATTCTACCTACAGGAAGAAGAGAGGAAAGGGCTCCCCATGGCTCTGCAGGACTGTGGGACTGATCCCGTACCTACAGGAAGAAGGTTCAGGTTCACCACCTGTGTCCCCGATGATGACCAAGAAGCTACCCCTGGGACCAGCATCAGGTGTAGGTGGGGAAGGAAGCCATGTTGGAGGAAGATACTCAGGGAGCCCTGGCAGCCTCAGGCTTGCTGGCAACTGTGATGTCCCATCGGGGCTGCTCTCCTGTGTGAAAGTGGATCCTCACAGACCGTAGGATGAGGGTCACCCAAGAAGGGGCGTGGCCATGGATAAGACAGCTCTTTGTAGCTGAGGTAGGGCCTGTAGGGGTGTTGGCCAATCACTGTCCCTCCATAACACACACAGCAGAATGCTGGCAGACCCCAGAAGGACACGATGGTGTCCACCACAGCAAAGCGTCAGCTGTCCCTTTGGATGGGGCATGTGCTCACAAGAGTGCCTTGCTGCTTTGTGTCACTATGACTGGAGGAAAGAGGCCTAAAGAGTGTAGTTAGGAGGTGTCTTAGCTTTCAGATATGACAAAAATCTGGGCAATTTTTGAAAAAAGAAGATTTAGTCAGCTCAATTTTAAAGGCTCAAAGCCCAAACAGCATGGCATCACTTCTGGGAAGAGTCCCCTGTATGTGGGACAGGCAGGGAAAGAAAGCCAGAGACACTGGGAAGGGGCCAGTCTTGCTTCTTTGACAGTTACTAGGACCCCATAAAAACTTCACTAATTCCCTCCAAGGGTGGCCAGCTCCCTCCACGATCTAATCAATTTCCATCAGGTTTCACATCCGAAAGGGAAACCTCCCATCAACACACTGGGGACCTAACTTCCAGCACAAGAACACTAAACTATATTTCACCCATGGCAAAAAAAAAAAATTATTTTTCAGGGAGTTTGGAACATAAATGAGTATAAATGAAGAGACTGGAAAAGAAAAAGAGAAGTCCAAGAAGCCTTGTGGGCCAGGTGCTCTCATACTACTAAGAGATATCTTTATTTCTTTATTTTCTTCTCCATACATAGTCCAGGCTTTGTATGTAGCCCAGGCTAACCTCAAACTTGAGATCCTCCCGCGTCTGCCTCCAGCACACTGGATTTACAGGTGTGCTCCCATCAAACTTGGCTCAAGAGATACCTTTAGAGTTTTGGTAGCTGTGTGTTTGTCCTGTAGACTGTGCTGGGTCACACCTTCTACGGGACACTAGTGTCGGTCACCACAGGTCATCTGGCCACCACAGGGTGGTGACAGAGGGTGATGGAAACTCACCTGGACCAGACAAAACAGGGACAAGAAGGATGATGTGGTGAGCCTTTTTGTTCAGCTCCACAAATGCAGTATAAAGGATTGTTTGCCTGCCTGCTGGCAGCAAATGTAAGTGATCACAGTACTTGGAGGTGGAGGCAGGGGATCAGGACTTCAAGGTTAGCCTGGGCTACCTGAAACCCTGTCTGAAAAAAAAAAAAAATCACCCTGAGATTTTGTCCTTAGTGTTTGGGAGAGTTTTTTTTTTTTTAAAAAAATGTCCCCTTTTCACGAAGGTACTGGTGATGGCAGGCTGCCTTTGTTAGTTTTCTTTGCATTGATAAAACATTATGATCAAGGCAAGTTATAAAATAGAGCATTCCTTCTTGGCTTATGGCTTGGTAGGGTTAGAGACCATGATGGAGGAACGAAGGAACAGCAGACAGCTCATATCTTGATCCTAACCATGATGTAGAGAGAACAAGCACCGAGGATCACGAGTCTTTGAAATCCCAAAGCCCACACCCAGTGACACAGTTTCTCTAATCCTTCCCAAACAGTTCCACCAACTGGGAACCAGGTATCCAAACATATGAGCCTATGGGGGCCATTTGCATTCAAACCACCACATAGGCATGGACTCGGCTTTGTTTCTTCTCTCAAATTCATCATTTGGTGGGATGAAAAGTTGGTAGCTTGATGGCTTCCCCAATTAGGTTCTTGCTGAGTCTATGAGCTTCCAGAGCCCAGGGCCCTAGTCCAAGCTTACACACAGCAAAGAGCTGCAAGTCCTGCAGAGAGGAAGGCTACCCAGCTCCTACTCCCCGTGAGCTGCCCTCTGTCCTACATGACCTCCACTGGTCTGAAGTTCAAGGTCACCCTCAGCTACATTATGAGCAAAACACCAAAACCAACACAAGGCTTGTCTCTGTACCAGGCTCGCAGGGTACTGGAGGAGGATGTGGGAGTCAGCAGCGTTCCTGGGCTATGGATCATAGATCGCTCCCCTCTGTCTGCAAATGACAGGAGCCCAGGCTGGATCCTCTGGGAGGCGAGCTGTGTGCCCCTTGGCTGGGGAGTCAGTGGCCCAGAACATTAAGCTGAGAGACAGAGAGCCGGTTTCTGCCAAGAGCACAGGCTGCTCTTGACATCTTCTTTAAACACAGAGAGTGTGCTGGGGCAGTGCCTTGCCCTAAAAGCTTGAAGTTTATCTAGCCAGCGGAGAAAGACCAGAGTGTTTACATCTGCCGTGCGGCTGGTATACACAGAGCTCAGAGGCTCTTAACACACACCCAGCGCGGGGCTCTCACAGAATCTGTCCATCTATGGCAGGCAGGGGAGGAAGTGGTGAAGCATCCTGACCCCCTCGCTGAGTAGGGAGCACGGCTTTATCCCTGAGCCAGCCTGGGTACCTCAGACAGAGGGGACTTGGCATCTAGACAACCCAGGATGTTGGCCAATGTGATATTGCAGCCTGGCTGAGGTGAGGAAAAGGGGGCTACCAGAGTCAGTCTGCCAAGTGGCTCCAGCCCCGGGACCTATGCAGGTGCTTGGACAATTGGCTCAGGGCTAGGAGAAAGAGTTATGTATCTATCTTCATGAGGTCCTCAGCCAAGACGAGGAGCCAAGTCCCAGCCTGGCAGCGGGAACTCCCCGGAGCTTTCTGTCTAGTGGCTGACAGGAGCCTTGAGCTTTGGAGGAAGACACAAGAGGCCTCTGGTGGCTTTGGACAGTGAGGAGGGACCAGAGGAGGGATGTGGCAATGAGGGGATCTTGAGACAGGTTGGGGGATCCTACCTGGATCCAAGCAGGCTAACAGGAAAGGCGTGGGCAGAGTGCAAAGCCGCTCAGTTCACCAATCCCTGGGCAAACTGGCTTCTGTTTCTTGATTCTCTGAAAGTCGGCTTCATCCTAGCTGTGGGCTCCGTCTTGTTGAGCTGCCGGGGATTTTAACTTCGTTAACCCCAGAGTCGCTCTCTCCCTAGCTCCTGAAGCTGTGCACAGTGCCAAGGCTTGTGGGGAGGTGCCTGGATGGCCACTGAGATTTCTCAGCCCCCTGTTTCTGCAGGGTTCCAGAGAATGGCGGGGGCTGGGGGGAGGGAGCTCTTGTTTCTGAGAGGTGCCTGGGCCCCAGGAATTTGGGGGCTCATCTGGGGAGTGAGAATTGAAAGCCTGTCTCTCCAGAACCCCAAACTGTGGTCATTCCTTCTAGCTCCCCTCAGGGAGAGAAGATCTGCTTCTCTGGGCCTCATCATTTTTCTTCCCTCTTGTCTCAAGGAAGCCTTCCTTCGGTGACTCTCCCAGCATCCTTCCAACTCACCATCCTTTACTCTCTGGGGTGTGGGGAGATAAATCTGATTTCCTCAAGGGCACAGAGACTTTTCATCTTCAGAGCTTCTTAGGAAATGAAAAAAAAAATGCATTCCATCCTTCCAATGTAGGGGAGAGGGGCAGGAAGAAGAAAGCTAATTTTCCACATTAAAGCACCCGGGAGCTCATGGTGGTGAGGGCCTGTAATCCAGCACTTAGGAGGTGGAGGCTGAGGTTCAAGGTCAGCCTTGGCTACAGGGAAGGTCTAAATTAAGGGAAGCTGTGGTACATGAGACTCTGGTTCCAAAATAAAATCAAATACAATACAATAATACAATAAAGCAATCAGAACACCCACCTCCTGCCTCCGAGAGGAGACCGGCCGGCAGGGGGCAACAGGGAGAATTGTGGATGCTGTGTTGGGGACGCTTAGTCTGAAGTCACCCTGCTGGTCCTTCAAAGAGTCCTCAAAGGTCTCCTCATGATTGTACCATTCTGCCAAATGGCCTTTTTCGTTTCTGTTTTGGTTTTGGTGGTGCTGGCGTGATGTGAAGCCCTCGTAGGTGCTGTGTAAGCCGCCCCGCCCCCAGATCTGCGTTTCCAGTCCTTTTAATTCTGTGTTTATTTTTATTACATTTATCTGTTTCTTTTTTGTTTTTTTTGGTTTTTTTTTTTTCGAGACAGGGTTTCTCTGTGTAGCTTTGCGCCTTTCCTGGGACTCACTTGGTAGCCCAGGCTGGCCTCGAACTCACAGAGATCCACCTGGCTCTGCCTCCCGAGTGCTGGGATTAAAGGCGTGCGCCACCACCGCCCAGCTATCTGTTTGTTTTATGTGTCAGGGGCTATGTGTGAGGGAGTCAAAGGCCAACTTTTGGGAACCCGTTCTCTCCGACCGTGTAGGGCCTGAGGATCAAATTCAGGTCATCAGACTTACAGCAAACACTTACCCACAGAGCCATCCTGACAGCCCCCTTTAATTTAATTTATTTTTTTTTCGGGGGGGGGGAGTGCATGTTCGTGTGTGCACACCTGTGTGTGGAGGAGGTCAGAGGTCACTCTTGGTGACCTCAGTGCCTTTCCTCAGGAACTGAGTTTGGAGATAGGGTTCTCAGTGGGACCTGGAGCCTGCCAACTGAGCGAAGCTAGGCTGACCAGCAAGCCCTGGGAATTCTCTGTCCTTAGCCTTCCAAGCATTAGGATTACAAACACGGGCCCCATGCCTAGCTTTTTATCTGAGTCCCGGGGGAAAAAACTCAGGTCCCTGAGCATGTGCAGTGAACTTGGATTCTTTTTTGTTTGTTTGTTTTTTTGTTTTTTGAGACAGGATTTCTCTGTGTAACCCTAGCTGTCCTGGAACTCTCTGTAGACCAGGTTGACCTTGAACTCACAGAGATCTGCCTACCTCTGCCTCTTGAGTGCTGGGATTAAAGGTATGTGGGACCACTGCCTAGAACTTGGATTCTTTCTTCTTTTTTTTTTAATGTATACAATATTCTGCCTGCATGTAGCTGTACAGGCCAGAAGAGGGCACCAGATCTCATTACAGATAGTTATGAGCCACCATGTGGTTGCTGGGAATTGAACACAGGACCTCTGGAAGAGCAGCCAGTACTCTTAACCTCTAAGCCATCTCTCCAGCCCCTAGAACTTGGATTCTTAAGCTTGAGCAGTGAGCACTCTATGGACCAAGATACCTTCCCAGCTCCTCATTAAAAACAAACAAGCAAACAAATTTTGAAAAAGGGTCTCACTAAATTGCCCAGGCTGGTTTTGAACTTGTGATTCTCCTGCCTCAGTCTCTGGAGTAAATGGAATCACAGCTGTGCGTCACCAGGTCTGGCTCAAATGGCTTTCTCGACCACTGATCTTGACTCATGGGTGGCCTCAGCAAGGTCACTTAAATCAGTGGTTCTCAACCTTCCTAATGCTGCGACTCATTAATACAGTTCCTCATGTTATGATGACTCCCCTACCATGAAATTATTTTCGTTTCTACTTCATAACTGTAATTTTGCTACTGTTATGAATCACAGTGTACATATCTGTGTTTTCTGATGGTTTTAGGTGACTCCCGTGAAAGGGTTGCTCGACCCAAAGGGGGTCATGACCCACAGGTTGAGAGCTGTTGACTCAGATCCTCGTGCTTGCACAGTGGCCACTCGACTAACTGAACCTTCTCCTCCAGCCCACGTCCAGGAAAATTAAATGACTTGTCCAAGGCGGGATGGTCAAAGCCTCACCACTGCCTTCTCCGAGCTGGAAGTTTCTCCTGAATGTCCCCAGAGTAGGAAGTCTTCCCACAGATACGACTTACTCATCTACTCTTTCTTTAATCCTTAGATACTAACAGGTACCACACCCTCCAGAAAGCCTTCAAGTACTTCCTGTCGGCCGCTCAGTAACACTTGCGTGTGCTTCTGTGGCTGTCCCTTGTCTCTTGTGTGAGGGGCAGAGATGATCAGTCTTGCACTCTCCTCTGACCACCGACAAAGCCACAGCCATGCAGTTTCCCAGCTGAAATTCCCAGGAGGTTGAAGTTCTGTCAAGGTACTGATCACTGACAGAGCTCAGACTGGAACTCAGGCCTCCAGGCTCCCTGTTACTGGCCTGCTTAACACTGAGTCTTCTGCAGAGTCCCTTAATCATTGCTGCAGCAAGCTTTTGGCCATCCTGGATGATGCTGGCCTGAGGCCATGTCTTTCTCATCCCTGATTCTCCCTTTCCACCCCTGCTCCTTCCAGGGCTCAGCCTCCCTGTCCCGTTGGGGTGACTGTACCTTTACTCTCTGTAATACACAGACAGTGCCACCAGGGGGCAGACTTACAACACAAATCCTGTGACTACAGTACGGGAGTTTTTGTTTTCCGTAGAACTAGGATTTATAGCCCTGGCTGCCCTGGAACTCACTCTGTAGACCAGGCTGGACCCCAATTCACAGAGATCCACCTTTATCTACCTCCCAAGTGCTGGGATTAGAGGTGTGTGCCACCACGCCTGGCCCTGTGACTACAGGGCTTTCAGGAGCCTCTCCATTAGACGATGGTGGCTGTGGCAGCGGCCAAGCCTGAAGTCGGGGCACCCTCAGCGGCTTCTTTCTCTCTCCGTCTCTCCACTCTATGGCTCCTGTCCGTGCAGCAGCTTATATTTTTTTAGCTCACCAACCTCTCTCCACGCATGCCCACTCTCATGCCCCAATGAGGCCAGTGGCTCCTCAACTTTGCAGCACATTGGACTGATGTGGGGAGCTTCAAAAGCTCCGGACGCCCACACCACACCTGAGACCAGTGGAGTCAGGATGCCTGGGGCAAGGCAGCAGGTGCAGGGATTTTGAAAGAGCTCCAGATGACTGCAGTGTGAGGCCAAATTTAGACACCGCCCTGAGACTCGTCTATGCCTTTCCACCTGGGCCGCTCCAGCCCATCTGTCAGGCCCTTATGTAACATGGCTCCTTTTCCTGGAATTCAAGGAATTAACTGAAGGCTCTCCATGCCTGCACACTTGCTACTCAGTACTGGTTTTCAACAGACTTCCTGCTGTTTCTGCATGTGACAGCTTGAGCATAACAGCTTTCCAACACGAGAGGTGACTTTTATAAACAAAGATTTACTACAGGGCATGGTGGCACACCCCTTTAATTCTAGGACCTGGGAGGCTGACAGAGACAGGAGGATCTCTAGAAGCTCCAGGCCAGCCTGGTCTACATAGTGAGTTCCAGGGCAGCCATGATCACATCGAAAGAGCCTGGGAGGTGGGGAGGGTACTTCCTGGAGGTGTATACCTTTGACTCCGGCACTCAGAGGCAGAGGCAGGTGGATCCCTGTTAGTTTCAGGCCAGCTGAGGGCACACAGCGCGACCCTGCTTTGTCTGTGTATGATTATGTGCACGTGTGTGCAGGTGCCCACACAAGCCCGAGGCTTGGGGTCCTTCTGCAGCTGCAGTTACAGTTACGAACCACCTGACGTGGGTGCTGGGAGCTGAACTCAGGTCCTCAGCAAGAGCAGGAAGATCCCTTAACTGTGAGCTGCCTCTCCAGCCTCGGAGGTCATTTTTTTATCCTTGCCACTTTGAATTCTGCTCCACATTCTGATTTTGGCAGTTCAACCATTAGAGCAGTCTTCCTGTTAGGTCATGATCCCTTTGAGGAGTCAAAGACCCTTTCACAGGGGTCACCTAAGACCATTGGAAAACATTTACATTATGATTCATAGATGTAGCAAAATCACAGTTATGAAGTAGCAATGAAAATACTTTTATGGTTGGGGGTCACCACAACATGAGAAACCGTATTAAAGGGTCACAGCATTAGGAAGGATGAGAACCACTGCCTTAGAGGGTTTCGTGCATAGCAACATGTTTTTTCTTTCTGTGTAGGTTTAACTGGCAAGACATCTGTCGTCAGTACGCTCAAAGCCGTTTTGTACTGGTTTCCAAACGTGGCTCCTAACAGCCCAAGATGATCGGGACTACAGAAAGTATGGCAAATGGTTATGAGTTTTAGTTGGTTTTTAGTTTTTTGAGACAGCGTTTTACTGTGTAGCCTAGGCTACCCTCACCCACTCTTTTCTGAGTTAGGGTCTCATGTAGCTGGCTTTAAACTTACCAGGTAGTCAAGAATGACCTCGAACTCTTGATCCCCCTGCCTCACCTTCCCTTGGCTAGAATTACAGACATGACATACCGCACTTGGCCTCTGCTCTGATTTAAGTTGCACTTTGTACAGTACCTTTCTGGAGAGTTCTTCCTAGGTTACAGAATTCTCTCTGAGGTGTTGCGTGTCCTTCAGGTGAATGAGCGCTTGGTAACATACAGACTCTTAGCTGCAAGTTGCTTCCTTGTCATTCATGTATTTCTCTGTCGTCCACATTCAAGAGCTAAAAATGAAATACTAATGCTTGCCTGGCACTCATTCTCCAGGGACCTGGGTCTTTCTGCTGGATGAGACCAGATTTAAAAAAAAAAAAAAAGAATTATTATAAAAAAACTTGCAAATAAAAAAAAACCCACTAAAATTAACCAGACCCAAGTCCATACATCTCAGTGAACTTCTTTTTTTCTCAGTGAACTTCTAAACAGTTTGAACAGCTGTTCTGAAGCTATGGAGCCTCCCGCTGGATTTTACACCTTCACTACCAGATATATGTTATGCACTTATCCACCACAACATTAAAAAAAAATCCATGACAGAGTTGAAACTAAAAAACAAAAACAAGAACAGAAAACCCAATTAGCTTTCTATCTTCTTTCCTGACTCAAATGTCCTTTATCTGCAATCAGTCCTTCCTCCTCACCCAGTATTTTCCCTTTCCACATGCTGAGAAGCTGAACTCTGCTCCTAAAAAAGGGTTTTCTTAGGGCTGGAGAGATGGCCAGAGGTTGAGCACTTGCTGCCCTTACCGAGAACCTGGGTTCCGGGTTAACTCCTGTTCCAGAGGATGCGATGCCCTCTTCTGGCTTTCTTGGGTATCACACATATGCAGTGCACTTACATGCAGGCAAAACACTCATATACATAATATAAAATTATGAGTTGGAACAATGGCTCAGTGATTAAGAACACTGGCTACTCACTGACAAACTCCAGAAGACCTGGGATTGGTTCCCAGCACCCACATGACAGCTCACAACCATCTATAATTCCAGTTCCAGAGACTGGCCTCTAGGGGCCCCAGGCAAGCAACTAATACATGCAGGCAAAACACTCATACACATAAATAAAAATAGAGGAAAAATAAATATTTTTAAAATTTTTTCTTCGCCAACGAGAACCTTTCTTGCACAATTTCTGTTATCATTGCTTCTCATATTAGTTAGAAACATCTTCAGGGGAGCTGGAGAGATGGCTCAATGGTTAAGAGCACTGGCTGCTCCTGCAGAGGACCCGGGTTCAATTCTCAACACCCACCTGGCAGCTCACAATTGTCTGTGACTCCAGTTCCAGGGGATCCAATGCCCTCTTCTGGCCTTCCTGGGTACTAGGCATGCACACAAAACAATCATAAAATAAACTTAGAAAAGAAAGAAAGATTTTCAGGTACAAGCAACAAAATTTGAGTTAAAAAAGAAAGACTGTAATCAACAGTTGCTGGCTTTCCTTTCTTTCTTTCTTTCTTTCTTTCTTTCTTTCTTTCTTTCTGTTTGTTTTTGTTTGGTTTTTGGAGACAGGGTTTCTCTGTGTAGCTTTGCGCCTTTCCTGAATCTCGCACTGTAGACCAGGCTGGCCTCGAACTTACAAAGATCCGCCTGGCTCTGCCTCCCGAGTGCTGGGATTAAAGGCGTGCGCCACCACCGCCCGGCCTGTTGCTGGCTTTTCTTATCCCACAAGAATCTCATAAAGAGATACTTACTGGCTTTGGCTGTGAGTTTGTTTCGTAGTGCCCGAGTTTGGATTGGTATCTGTTTGGTTTTCCCAAGCTCTCCCTTGTGGGCACATGATGGCTGCTGCAGCTCCAGGCATCGTGTCTGCATGTGCATTTACATCAGAAAAACAAAACGACGCCAAATCTCCCTAGAAGCTAACTTCTGGGTCCGATGACAGCGAGGGACGAGGGACAGCGGCAATGAGACATTTCATCTTTTCGTCCTTCATCACGGAGTCAGAGATGGGTGGCGGCAGTGGGGAGGAGGAGCTAGGCTGATGGCATGGGCCACATTTGTTCTCCTCTGCTTCGCCTCACACCTCTTATTCTTCACCTCTTCCTGTTGCTCTGGATTGTGAGCTTTCTCTCTCCCTTTATTTTCTAGGCCACCGAGTGAGTTTTTTAAATATTTACATTTATTTATTCATTTATTGTGGTGTGTGTGTGGTGTGTGTGTGTGTGTGTGTGTGTGTGTGTGTGTGTGTGTGTGGTGTGTGCCACCTCATGCCACTTCCAGGAGTGGGTTCTTTCCTTCCACCTTGTGGGATCTGGGGATGGAACTCAAGTTGTCACCCTTGGCAGCGAACACCCCTACCCACTGAGCAATCTTGTCAGCCCCAGACCAAGGTTGAACTCTCAGTATTGACGGCCCCCTATCGGACACGGGCTCACGGCCAAGAAACAGGAATCCCTCTGCCCTGAGGATGTCCCACCTTCCCTTCTGGTCCTGTCCTTCCACCAGGGCTCAGGAGAGTGAAGTGTACTGGTTCTCGCCATTGGAGAGGTGGGACTCAGTTTCCCCACTTGACTTAGGCCTCCTGATTCTCTTAGTAGGGGGAGAGGGATAAGGGAACACACAGCCCCGATTGAATCATGGGAATGGCAGGGTCCATGTGAGCCAACTTTGTAAAGGTTACACTTCTGCTTCATAGCTGGATGTTTTCTGTGAAAGCGGATACTATAATCCAGCTGTGACTGCCGTGCCTGACACTGGCCTGGACTCCTCCAGAGGCTCTGTCACCGTTTTCATGGAATTAGGTTGGTGGCCCAGTCATGGTGATGCTAACTTTGTGTCCCGGTCCTCAGGAGGCAGAGCCTAGAGGGTTATCTAGGGCAGCCTGGGCTACATAATGAAATATTATGGAGGGGAGGAGAGCAGGGCAGACTATGTGGCCAGTCACATCTGTCTCCCCAGTACCAGGGAAGCAAAAGCAGCAGCCTCAGCGACACGAATAATTTATCCCAGCCCTATCTCAAAATAAAGGGGGGGGGGGGCTGCCAAGACGGTTCACTGGATAAAGGGGCTTGCAGCCAAGTACAGTCAGGTGGGTTTGATCCTAGAACCTACATGGTGGAAGGAGAGAAACTATTCCTGTAAGGTGTCCCCTGACCTCCACACTCGGGCTATGGCAGGCCTATGCACACATACATAAAAAATACATGTAATTAAAAAAATAGATTGCATCTCATGGTAAGGGTGCATTTGTTTCATGCAACTTTTTAACCCAGGGACATTGTTACAATTTTGAAGTTTGCACAATAACAAAAATGGCCCAATAAGCTGGAATGGTGGCGCATGCCTTTAATCCCAGCACTCGGGAGACAGAGGCAGGTGGATCTCTGAGTTCAAGACCACACACAGACGTACACTTACACACATGCACCGCACTCACCTGCACAAACCCACACACAGACGTACACTTATACACATGCACCGCACTCACCTGCACAAACCCACACACAGATGTACACTTATACACATGCACCACACTCACCTGCACAAACCCACACACAGACGTACACTTATACACATGATTAAAAAAATAAAAATAAATTTTTTTTCTTTAATATGAGCCAAACTGATACAGTGGCATACATCTATTTTCCTATGGACTCTAAAGGTTAAGGCAGGAAGCCTGCAGGAGTTCAAAGCCAGCCTAGGCAACATAACAAGTATTTGGATTTGTTTGTTTGTTTTGTTTGTTTTGTTTTTTTTTAATGGATTACCCATGTTTTATTATTTATTTATTTATGTATTTATTTATTGGTAGTGAACGCCTTTTTTAAAATTTATTTTTTAGTTACACTCATGATATTCATTAATTACACTCATGATATTAATTACATTTGTGGTATTCGTTGATTACATTCCCAGTATTCATTCAATAATTATATTTATGATATTCATTAATTGTATTGATTTATTACATTCATGATATTATGTCCTGATACTACTGTCCATTTGTGGGTTTTTTTCCATCACACAAAACAGAGGTTCTGTACTTAGGAAATCATTGCTCTATATTCCTTTCTTCTCTGTCTTGAGATAAAACATGAGAACTGTGTATTAGAAGCCGTTTCGGGGCAGTTGGTTTGGTTTTGTGAGAGAATAAAATTGGAGGGAGACTTGGTCTTTTACTAAAAGCAATCCACAATGCTTTCCACCCCAGGTAGCCCAGGGCACTCTGAAGCACTGAATAGCCAGTTCACAGAGCCTCCTTCCACAGCGCCTCTGCTGGCACTCCTGGCACTCCCCAGGACACTCCGAAGAGGCCGGGTTCTCCACAGTCATGGAGAAATAGGTGGGGTCGTTTGCTCAGAGAGGGAGAAAGAATGCTGCTTCCTGACTGCAGGGAAGATTGGGGCAGCCATGGGGTGGTGAAGGCTAATCCCAGGTTCCAGGTCCTGTAGGTGTCTAAGGGTCTGGCTAATTGTAGGGAGCCTCCTCTTGAGTCCGATAAAGTCCTGTCGGTCTTGTTCACCTCACAAAGGTTTGGTGCTACCTCATAAGGGAGAAAAAAAAAAAACAATTTAATCCCTCCTGTGGGTAACAGACAATTGAATTTTATTATGGGAAGAGCCTTCGATTTTCTGAGCAGGGCCCAGAGGGATTGGTAGATGAGACAGGAAAGAGAAGCAGGGAAGAGGAGGTTGAAATGCCCTGAGTTAAAATACAGGAAGTAGAGAAAGGAGCCAGGGAGTAGTCAAGCACAGGGTTGAGCCCTCCAGGACCCAGCAAGGTTTCCATCAAATGTCTGAGGAGTTGGGTCTCTGATGGAAGCTTGGGGAAGGACCCAGCTCTGCAGCTTGTTGTGGGTGGGGCTGTCAGCAGTCAGTGTGAATGGCCCCGGGCACAGCTAACTGGTGGCTCACGCTTAATAAGCATCTTCATGGGTCCAGCACCACGTGGTCTGGTCACCAGGCACCAACCGCCCATGGTGGTACGTGGCCATTAGACAGTCTTTCTTGAGCTGGGCATGGTGGCACATACTTTTAATCTCAGCATTCACGAGGCACTGGCAGGTGGATTTCTGTGAGTTTGAGGCCACCCTGGTCTACACAGCAAGTTCCAGTACAACCAAGGCTATACAGAGAAACCCTGTCTCAAAAAAACAAACAAAAAAAAAAAGAGATAGTTTTTCTATTACTCTTTCCATCCATCCAGTAGGCATGGGAACCTGGCACAATTAATCTGGGGTGGGCAGGGTGCTCCTTTATATGTGGTACAGCCTATCACCAAGGGCTGCTGGGGGCCTTAAAACCCAGCACATGGCAGAACACTGGAGCATCACTTTCCCTGGCCTACACTGGCTTATCCATATGTGTTTTCTTGGTGACAAATGTTCTGCCCCTTCTGTTTAGGTCCTCCAGGGACAGATTCAGACTGCTGTCACCTGGAAGAAGCTATCATTTGCTTTTTTGTTTGTTTGTTTGTTTGTTTGTTTGTTTTTTTGAGACAGGGCTTCTCTTTGTAGCTTTGGAGACTATCCTGGAACTCGCTCTGTAGACCTGGCTGGCCTCGAATTCACAGAGATCCTCCTGCCTCTGCCTCCCGAGTGCTGGGATTAAAGGTGTGCGCCACCGCTGCCCAGCTCCATTTGCTTTTATTTTAAAATTTAAAATTACACGTGTGTGTGTGTGTGTGTGTGTGTGTGTGTGTGTGTGTACCAAAGGACAACTTTTGAGAGTCAGTTCTCTCCTCCCAACATCCCCCAGGGATGCCTCTCAGGTCACCAGGCTTGGTGGCAAGTGCCTTTACCCACCGAGCCATCTTGCCAACCCCGGCAGCTACTGTTTGAAGGATTGTCCTCAGAATTCACATGTTGGAAACTTCATCCCCAAATTCCTACGTTAATGGTAACTGGAAGTGAGTCCTTTGGGAGGTCATTAGGAACAGATGAGGTCTTGAGACTGAGGTTCCCATGATGGCATTAGCGGCCTTGTTTATTTGTATTTAAGGGACGGGATCTCACGGTAGCTAGCTTGGAGCTCACTGCATAGCCAAGCCTGACCTTGATCTTCTGATCTGCCGGCTTCCACCTCCTGAGTGCTAGAATTACAGGCTCTTATCACTATGCGCCTGGTGTGTGTCGTGCTGGGGATTGAACCCAGGCCTTGCATGTGTGCAAGGCAAGCACTCTACAAGTTGAGCTACATCCTAGCCCACATTAGGGGCTTTATAATGCTGGAGCAGATGTGGGATGGGAGGGGAAAAGTTTTGACATGTGATGCCCTACCGGGTTACGATACAAGAATGCTCACTGGATGCCAAGCAGAAAAGGCACTATGTTCTTGGACTTCCCACGCCTTAGAACTATGTACTAAGTAAACGCCAGTACTTTATGCATTAGCTTGCCTCCATTATTTTCCTACGGCAACAGACGACAAACTGAAATCAGATCCTCAGACTGCCAGGGGAGCCTAGCCAGATCCCCCGAGTCTCCCGCTTCCCAGCAGCACCCAGCTTTTCCGGAAGCAGCTGCCCTGCCCCCTACTGCAAGCACCAGGTGGAGCTTCTAGGGCACCAGCCATTCCCGGTATGAGCCACACACAGGCCTGGCCCAACATTCTGCCAGTCAGTGCACCCAGGCTGCTTTCCCAGAATTCCAGGCTGGGCCCCAACAAGGCCAACCCTGCCTGGTGGCTGCTTCTGAGACTCTCTGCCACTAAAGCCATGGAACCAGCCTGAATGGCATTTTCTCAGCCTGTCAGCCCTTGGCACTGGCCTCTTCCAAGAAGAATCTATGACCTAATTCGAAAATATACAATGGATAAAAACACGACATTTGCAGAACCACAAAAGGCGAATCAGCGTGTTAAATATATTCAGCCTCACCAGCCATTTCAGGGAAATGAAAACGAAAACAGGAATATTTTCTTTTCAAAAACATTTTAGGGGGTTGGAGAAATGGCTCGGCTCTTAGGAGTGCATACTGCTCTTGCAGAGGACCTGAGTTTGGTTCCCAGCATCCACTGCAGGCAGCTTACAACCATTTGTAGCTCTAGCTCCAGGGGACCCCACACCTCCTTCTGGGCTCCATGGGCACCTGCACACACATGTGCACATACTCACAGACACACACACACACACACACACACACACACACACACACACACACACACAGAATGTATTTTTTTAAGATTTATTTATTTATTATATATACAGTGTTCGGTCTGCATATACTTCTGCACACCAGAAGAGGGCACCAGATCTCATTACAGATGGCTGTGAGCCACCGTGTGGGTCCTGGGAAGTGAACTCAGAACCTCTGGAAGAGCTGCCGGTGCTCTTAGCCTCTGAGCCATCTCTCCAGCCCAAGAATATATCTTTTAAAAGTAAATAATTAAAAACAACAGCAACAAAACATTGTAATGCCAGTGACTCGTGAGGCTGAGGCAGGAGGATCAAAAGTTCAAGGCCTGGGAAACTTAGTAAAACACTCTCTCAAACTAAATAAAAAGAGGACTAGGGGTGTAGTTCAGTGACAAGAGTGATTGCCTAGAAAGTGTGAGGTCCTGGGTTTGACTCCCAGGACTGTAAAAACAAAAACAAAATATACTTTAAGATCTACATCATCCTTGTTGGGTTTTTGGACAACTTGATACAGCTAGTCATCTGGAAAGAAGGAAACTCTGTTATGGAATATTTTTTTTTGTACATTGTGAAGGTGTGTTGCTCTCATTGCTTAATAAAAAGTTAAATGGTCAATAGCTAGGCAGGAAGACATTAGGTGGGACTTGTGGATAGGGAGAGAGCTCACTGGGATGAAGAAGGGTGGAGTTGCCAGCTAGATGCAGAGGAAGCAGGACGTGTACAAGATAAGGTAACAAGCCATGAGCCATGTGACAGCAAGTAAATTAATAGAAATGGGTTAATTTAAGTTATAAGAACTAGTTAGAAACAAGCCTAAGCTATCAGCCAAGCATTTATAATTAATAATAAGTCTCTGTGTGGATATTTGGGAATTGGCTGGCTCAACTGAAAAAATGCTTCCACAAGATTGGCTTATGGGAGCTAGGCATGGTGGAGCACTCCTTTAATCCCAGCACTCAGGAGTGAGAAGCAGATGGATCTCTGTGAGTTCAAGGCCAATCTGGTATACATAGTTCCAGGACAGTCAGAGCTATGTAGAGAGATCTTGTCTCAAAAACAAAACAAACCCCCCAAAACAAAACAAACAAACAAACAAACAAAAAACCCCAAACAAACCAAAACAAAGCAAAATGATTGATTTACGAGCAAGTCTGTGGGGCTTTTTCTTAACTAACGATTGATGTGGTAGACATAGCCCACTGTGGGAGATGCTACCCCTAGGCAAGTGGTCCCGGGAGGTATAAGGGAACTAACAGAATGTGAGCTTGTGGAGCATTCCTCCATGGCCTCTGCTTCAGTTTCTGCATCCAAGTTCCTGCTCTGCTTGAGTTCCCTCAATGCCTTGGCTTCCCTCAATGATAAACTGTAATGGGGACATGTAAGCCAAATAAACCTCCTTTTTGTAGTGCCCCCATAGGCTTATAGGGAGTGACACTGTCTGGAGGTGTGGCCAGGCTGGAGTAGGTGTGGCCTTGTTGGAGGAAGTGGGTTACTGAGGGTGGGCTTTGAGGTCTCAGAAGCTCAAGCTAGACCTAGTGGCTCTGTTATCTCCTACTTCCTGAGGATCCAGATGTAGAATTCTCAGCTACCTCTTCAGCACCATGTCTACCTGCATGTCATTGTGCTTCCTGCCATGATGATAATTGACTGAACCTCTGAACTGCTGAACTGTTAGCCAGCCTCGATGAAATGTTTTCCTGTATAAGAGTTGCTGTGGTCCTGGTATCTCTTCACAGCAATAAAACCCTAACTAAGACACACTCCCCTAATTGCTTTTGGTCAGAGTGGTGTTCTGAATAAGAATGGTCCACAAGCTTGTATATTTGAATGCTTAGTTATCATGGAGTAGCACTACTTGAGAAGGATTAGGAGGTGTGGCCTTGTTGGAGGAAGTGTACCACTAGGGGTGGGCTTTGAGGTTTCAAAAGCCCAAGTCAAGCCCAATCTCTCTCTCTCTCTCTCTCTCCCTCTCCCTCTCCCTCTCCCTCTCCCTCTCCCTCTCTCTGCTGTCTGTGGATTCAGATGTAAAACTCTCAGCAACTTCTCCAGCTCCATGTCTACCTGCATGTGGCCATGCTACTGGCCGTGAAGATAATGGACTAAAACCTTTGAAACTTTAAGTCAGGCCCAATTAAATACTTTCTTTTACTAGAATTGCTGTGGTCATGGAGTCTCTTTACACTGATAGAACAGTGACTAAGAGGATCAGTGTTTTATTACCGCAATAAAAAGTAAACTAAGATAGGCATGCGGTAATCCCACCACTCAGGAGGCTGAGGCAGAACAGGCATTTCAGGACAGTGTGAACTGCATAGTGAACCCCGCTCTCAAACACAAATCAGCAGCCAAACACCAGGCACACACCTGTAATTCCCCCACTCAGAAGATGTAGGTAGGAAGAAAGTTCAAGGTCATTGTATTAGTCACTTTTCCGTCGCTGTGATGAAATATCACTTTTACCATAAGCAAAAGGAACTTATGGAGGAAAGCATTTGTTTGGGCTCCAGTTCCAGAGGGGCGAGAGGAGTCCATCACGGCAGGAAGGCAGCGAGCAGAAGCATGGCGGCAGGAGCAGGAAGCGGAGAGAGCACATCCCCAGCCGCATGCAGAAAGCAGAGAGCCAACTGGAGGTGCAGTGAGGCTGTGACCTCTCCAAGCCCACCCAGCAAGCCTGCACCTCCATACTCCCTGCCCCCAACTAGCACATCTGTTGAGGACCAAGTGTTCAAAGGTCCAGCCCTATGGAGGACATTTCTTACTGAAACCAACACAGTCATGGTCAACCAGTGTGAGGCCAGCCTGAGTGACACAAAACCCTGTCTCACCCAGGCTGCTCTCTCCGGGCACTCTGAGCTAGTGGGAGGATGGGAAGTCAGGATGGCCGGCTTGCCTTGGTTTTCCTGGGATTTCCTCCTGTTTATACTCACAGTCCTGCATCCCTGGAAACCCCCTCAGCCCTGGAAACCTCCTATGGTGTGATAGGGACAGTCCTAGTTTAGAAATGATAATTCCTAAATCCGTGCATCCACTTTCAATTCTGGGCAAAAGAAGACAGTGGCCACCCTGGACAGAAGGGATACAATAGGGGGCAGTAATGGGGGGTCCAGAGGAGGGCAGGTAGGCAGGAAGGCAGGAAGGCACCAGGCAAATCCAGTCTCAGGGTGTCATCATGAGGAAGAGTTTATCCCAGATTGTTCTGGAAGGGACCTGGCTGACATCTGTCTGGAGCTGGGGCTCATACTCAGGTGGAGTCAGGATGGTGTGAGACCCAAGCCCGACACTACCTTCAGCAATGACTGAAAAAGACTTTCTGATGAAGATGTCCTAAAGATTGTGCATGTATACCTGGAGATCAGGCTGGGAAACTGAGGAAAGGACTGGGTGTCTGGTCTGGAGAAACCTCTCCTGAGCTTCTCCAAACAGCTCCTCCTTCCAGAGAAGTGTGGCCCAGAGGTTTTTGTTGTTGTACAGCAAAAGCTAACTGATACATTCTGAGATTCCAAGTCATCATCATCACCATCCTCCTCCTCCTCAAATACCTGTACCTATTCCTGCCTTTCCTCTGTCATCCAGGGAGCAGCATGTAATGGCACAAGGTAAAGCCACCGAACACGTGGCAACATATAGATGAACAAAAATGGGCTGAGTTTAAATGTAAGAGCTAGTCAGTGGTTAGCCTGAGCTAATGGCTGAGCAGTTTTAATTAATATCAGCTTCTGAGTGATTATTTTATAAGTGGCTGTGGGGTCGGTGGGGCCGGGCAGGACCAGAGAAAACTTCAGCTACATTCCTCTTCACCCTTTGTAAATGACCTGTATCTACCTGGTTGCTCATTGCAAAGAGTCCAAACCAAACCTTGAGATCCTCCCAAATATCTTATTGGTGAAATTATTAAGGCCACTCCACTTAGTTAAAAGGGAGGTTTATTTAGTGGCGTAACTTACAAATGAAGGGATAGGTAGGTTGCAGGGTCTGGGGAAGACGTAGCGCAGTCCCGCGGTGTTCTCTGGAGAACTCTGCTCAGGTCTACCTCCAGCGTCCAGGGTCCAGGCACCAAGAGAGGGCAGCGCATCCGATCTCAGGTCTTCAGGGCCCTCTCTTGGCCCTGCCTTGTAGGCGTGACAGTTACCGAAGTCTCAATGGGGGTTGGAACTTCCAGATCAAAGCTGGAATGGCTACCCACTACAATATCTCTTTCCTCACAAGCCACACTCGCCCATTAGCAAGCCCTGCCTCTGCACCAGACAAGTCCAATGTTTTGACATCACAACAGGACACTGTCATCTACAAAATTCAAGCCTGAGAACCATGTAATCAAGTTACCGGAAAAAAAAAAAAAAGCAAAAGTTTCCCACAATGTTCTGAGTAAGTTTATGATTTTGTATTGGACTGAATTCACAACTACCCTGGGGTGTGCGGAGCCCTCAAGCTGGAAAATAGCCCAAACCAACCATTTGCCCCCATCTCCACGGTCTCCTCCTCAAACCCCCCCCCCCGCCCCCACTCCCTGCCCATCACAGCGGTCTTCTGAACTACAGGTTAGAGTACGCGTCCCTTCCCCACATGAACCTTACTAGAGGCCTGCACCATGATGGGGGAAAAAACGGAACCTCTTTGGTTTGGTTCGCCTTCCACCGCTAGGCAGAAGTCGCCGTCATTTGCAAAGTTAAACAAGATACAAGAATTCCTTCCTAGGCACTGGCCCCGCCCCCTTCGGCTCTCCAGGAAGCTTGCGTGACAGCCCGGCCCTTGTACCTGCTGCGCCTTCCTCTGGGCGGCTCGTTATATCGTTAGCATACACCTGCATCTGAAGTTAACCTCTTCTGTGCTATTGCACATGGGTGCACTCGCGCGCGCGCGCGCGCGCGCGCGCGTGTGTGTGTGTGTGTGTGTGTGTGTGTGTTCCTGTGCTGCATGCCCCTACATTCCCCACTCCTCAATAGGATAGACTGTCTACACTTTGGAACTTTTCCTTAGAACCCCGGACTCGAAGCAGTATACACATTCGCTGACTGATCTACTAAGAAGCCAGAGCTGGATAGAAACAGTCCAGCCTCGTGGCTTCACAGACGGGGAAACACAGGCAGAGTCATGGGGCCAGTTGCATAGCAGGAGCTTTACCCAGGGCCATCAGCTTTGCAGAAATCCGAGGTTCCTCTCCTTCCATCGTCGCAGCCATTACCGACAAGGGTAGCTTTCCTCTACATGTCTCTGCCAAGTTATCACGAAGAGAGATCTCAACACATATTCCGAGGCCCATACAGATAGATATCCACAATGCAAACCTTTATGAGTAGGTAGCCACCAAACCGGTCTGGTAACTCCAGTAAAATCACCTAAGACCCCACTGTCCATCCGTTCAGGAAGGGTCTGCTCAAGGAAATCGGGGCATTCCAGAGACAAGATTCAGGTAATGGACAGCTGTACGCACGGAACAGAGGCTCTCTTCAAAGATTTAGCCCAGTGTACTGTCTCCATGTGGAAAGGGCTCCTCCATAAAGTCTTTACTCTCTTTGGACAGGAAGGGCGATGCCTAAGATCCTTTCCGAAGTCTATGCCTAGTTTATTTACGTGTGTGTATGCTTCAGAGTGACATGTTTTCCAAAAACAAAACGAAACAAAGTAGAGGCCTGGATCCATGGCTCAGCACTCAACAGGGCTTCCTGTTCTTGCAGGGGATTTGGGTTTGGTTCCCAGCACCCCCGTCTGTTGGCTCTCCACTGGCTATAACTCCAGTTCCAAGGAATCCACATCCTCTTCTGCATCCCATGGTACCCACACACTCGTGTCCTTCACGTACACACATAAATAAAATAACAATAAATCTTTAAAGGGAGAGAAATACCAGGCCTAACCCCGGCCAGCCCACCTCCTGAACATTTCGCTCCTCTTCAATCCAGCCCAGGGAACTTGCCTATAGATGCTATTCCTATATTCACCACCAGGGTCCCCCACTCAGCACTTCCAGAGCTTTTGACCTGCCGCCATGCATTTAATTACTGAATGCCACAAACACAGACTGCCTCGCTAGGTCTGGGGACAGGAAAACAACAGAGTACGGAGTATGGGGCTGGGACCACTTACTGAGAAAAAAAAAAAAAGACTCATAGCCATCTGTGGTCTAGCTAGAAAGGCCAGGCTGGAGGCGGGTCAGACCCCCACTGACTTGTGAGGGGACTGGGTTTGAGGATGGGCCTAGAAGAGGATTTCCTGGGAGAAGCAGCTCTAGAAACAGGGCTGAGTGCCAAAGGGGGGATTTCCATGGTCAGTTGGGGGAAGGATGGAGCAGATCTGTGTCTGGAAGACTGCTGCTCCAAGGGACCCCTGAGTTCCACCCTGGACTGCTGACTTTCCAGGATGCAGACCATCATTCTTACACACTCACTTCCATGTTTTGTTTTGTGTTTTATTCGGACAGGGTCTCATACGTAACCTTGGCTGGCCTGGAACTCACTATGTAAACCAGACTGGCCTCAAGTTCAAGAGATCCGCTTGCCTCTGCCTCCTGTGTGCAGGGATTAAAGGAGCGCGTTAGGGTGCAACTGCAACCGCAACTCACTTGCACTTTTTTGTTTTGTTTTGTTTGCTCCCCCCCCACCCCCCACCCCCCACCCTCCCCCCACACACACAGGGTCTCACCGTGCAGCTCTGGCCATCCTGGAATTCACGATGTAGATCAGACTAGCCTCGAACTCACAAATATCCTCCTGCCTCTGCCTCCCAAAGTGCTTCACTTGCACTTTTAACACCGTCGCAGTTAGTCCTTACCTCTTTCTCACAGTATTCATTGGCAACAGTGGAAAGCACGCTTTATTTTTGAGGGTGCTTAGAAACCCAGGCTAAGTTAGGCAAGCGCCCTACCACTGAACTACAACGCCAGCCCCTGAAAGCCTGCTTTCTTATGTGGAACTGGGAAAGCTCATCCTTCCTCCGGCGCCTCTCCAGGCCATAAGCTCCCAGGCTGGATTCCGGAGCGCGGGTGTCTCAGCCCAGGAGCGCTCGCTCCTACGAGTCTCGCCCCCTCCCCTCTCCGGGTCTGTGCTGTCTGGAGCCGAAGACACGCCCCCGACACGCCCCCTCGCTTCCATTGGCCGCCGGCATTGTCCGCTCCCTGGCCCGAGCGGTGATTGCGGCTCGCCTGTGTCAGTCCCCGGAGAGCGCGCGGGTGGCGGGGCAGGCCGCGGGACAGCCGCAGGTGGGGCCTGGAGCGGTGGCCGGACCTGGGCAGCCCCGCAGCCCCGCGCGGGAGCCACGATGCCCCGCGGGGACTCGGAGCAGGTGCGCTACTGCGCGCGCTTCTCCTACCTTTGGCTCAAGTTCTCTCTCATCGTCTATTCCACCGTATTCTGGGTGAGTGAGTGATCGGGATGGAGTCGGTGGAGCCCAGGTTGGAGGTTGGGGAGCAGCGGGGAGGAGGAGGGTATGAGATGTTCTACACTCCTTTGATGGCCCCTACACCCGATCCCGGGGTGGGTCCAGTTTTAGCCCCTCCAGGGAGGCCGCCGGGAGTGCGCAACGGCTCCTCTGCCCACTTCCCTGGGAAGCGGGATGTTGTGGCGGCCCCAGCTCAACTCGAATGCAGCCGCCCAGTCCCCAGCTTTAGAGCAGTTGCCCACAGGACGCCACTTTGTCCACCTGTGCTATAGCTTACCTATGACCACCTACCTGATGGGGTCTGCTTCGTCAGCCGTGCCTTGTGCATCCTCTGGTGGTTCCGTAGGCGATGGGTACGATGTTGGCCGCGCCCACCACGCTTGCAGGCTGTGACTCCCCATCAGCATAGAGAGGTGGTCAGCTTTTGTGCTTTGTAGCCGCCTGGATTCCAAGTCTGGTCTCTGCTGTTACTTGCCTGAACCTCCCCTCCAGCTTCCCTTGGGCGTCTTGCTTTCCTCCTTGATGGGAGGAGGATGCACCTGCCTTCTTGGTGGAGGGGAGCATTCCACTGTGCGGCTCCTGGGTCACTGTTTTCATGAGTTCTGGCATTGCTGGCGGAAGATCAGGATTGCTGTGGCTGTGCACAACCAGGCTTTGAACACTGCCCGCGACGTTCTAGCTGAGTGGTCTGGAGAAGTTCCTTCATTTTTCTGACCATAGTTTTCTCATCTGTAATCGGAGACAGTAATTATTAAACCTTTGGATGGTTGTGGAAATAAAATGGAAGTAGTCCAAGATGAGATCACAGAGGGCTCAAAAATGGGAGATAATAATATTATTTATTATTGTTGTTGTTGTTGTTTTGAGACAGGATCTCTCTATGTACCTGCCTCTGTCACTCAAGTGCTGGCATTAAAGTCATGTGCAACCACACCTAACTATTATTATTATTGTTGTTGTTGTTGTGTGTCTCTCTGTAGTTCAGTCCAGCTGGTGGTGGTGGTGGTGGTGGTGGTGGTGGTGGTGGTGTGTGTGTGTGTGTATGTATGTGTGTGTGTGTGTGTGTGTGTGTATGTGTGTGTGTTTGCTCATTTTTTTTTTTTTTTGAGACAGGGTTATGCATTTCTGGCTGGCCTAGAACTCACTATATAGTCCAGGCTAATCTTTAACTCATAGTAATCCTCCTGCCTTAACCTCCCAAGTATTGGAATTACAATTGTAAGATGCCATGTCTGGCACCATCAATGTTATTATGGGCAAAGAATCTAGACATGGATGGTATAAGCTACCCCAAGGGACTTTCTTTTTCTTTTAGATAGGGTCTTATGTTGTCTAGGCTGGTCCCCAAATCACTGTGTAGCTGACAGTGACCTTGAATTCCTGATCCTCCTGTTTCTACCTTCCACACACCAGGCCCTGGGACCTCAGGGGTGTGCCACCACCCCTGGCTTACCAAGGCATTTTAGAATAACTGGATCTCAGTCTAGGCGTGAGGATATCTTTCCACGAGCTGGCTCTACCCTTACCTCTACGGACTAGACCCCTGCCTCCAATGTGTACTTAGATAGGCTTGTCCAGAGATCCCAAAGTGTCCCCTGAAAATAAGTCCCTCCCTCTTTCTCTCTCTTTGTCTTTCTTCTCCTCCTCTTCCTCAGCTCCCCCTTGCATCTCTTCTGGTAGCAGGAGTTGCTGGGCTGGCCATCAAGGCTGACTTTGAATGGGACCCCTCTGTGAGGCAACCCTGCTGCAGCCAGCAGATCTTGATTCCAGTCCTGCTACGTCCCAGACTCACTGGCATATCGTAGGCAAATGATATCTCTGTTTTGGGTCTCAGCACTGTTCGTTCTAGTCTTTGGCTAGCTTCCAGCCCTGTTCTCTGACTCCAGGTACCCCGAAAGAAAGATAAGCAGGAGAGCTAGGGCCCCAAGGGTGGAGGGTGGAGGGGGGATGTGGGGGTATAAGTTGCAGGGAGGTTGAAGGCGGGGTCGATGATTTGAGCTGTAATTCACAGATTCTCACCCAAAGTCGCATCAGAATGAACTGGGACGTTTCCAGCACGACAGATCCCCGTGCCTTGGTACAAGTACTTATTAAACTTGTACCTCAGCTTTTCACACCGATGCAGTGGGCAGTCAGGGCTGAAGAGAGCCAGCACCAGAGACCACAGTGATCCTGCTCAGTCTTGCTTTGCCTGTAAGTCAGATAAAAGGAAAGGCTAAGGTAAAGGGTGGAAAGGTGGGGGTCCCAGTCTTTCTCTTCCTCTTCAGTGTGTAACCACTGGCCGGGCCTTGTCACGTCTTCCTTTTTCCACCCGTAAAATGGAAATGTGCTATAGTCTGCCTCACACCCTACAGCATCCCCTTTTTAGGACTAGTGATGAGAGCGAATGAGGAAAGAGCTATGTGGGCCGCACAGCACTCAGGAGGGCTTAAGGCCAGAAGATCCCAAGTTCAAGGCCCGTTGAAGCTACAGAGTGAGTTTAAGGGCAGTCTGGGCAACTTAGTGAGACTCTGTCTCAAAATAAAAAGTGAGAAAAGGACTGGGGGTGTAGCTCAGTGGTAGAGTATCTGCCTAGCACGTGGGAGGCTCTGTGTTCAATCCGCAGCATTACAGAACCCCCCCCCCCCCCGAAACCTCACCAAAATTGAAGGTAGACACAGTTATGTGAAGCCAAGTAAGCTTGCAAGGTCAGAGTCCTTGTCTCTTGCAGCCCCTGTAGACACCCACGTAGGCTCTTGCTTTGCTTTTCTTGAGACTGAGCAGGACTCAGAACTTGGAACTTTCCTCTCTAGCCAACTGAGCTTGCTGTATTCCCATCCCCGGCAGTATTTCTGCTTAAAAATATCTCCCTACCCAGGCCAAGAGCTCAGCTGCAGGGCAGGGCTGCTGGGGCAGCTCCAGGTGCCAGAATGTGGCTGCAGGGTGGCGGCCACTGCAGGTTAAGTAATCTGTCTGCATTGCGTTTACTGCTAATTGGAAGCCATTTACGGAAAAACTCATTATCTTGATGCCGTCTCCTGCCTCACCCCTGGCAAGAGGATGGGTGGGGACAAGGGTTACTCGCTTAATAAACCGGAAGTGTGAATGCTTGCATTTCTGTCTATAAAGAGCAAGGCGGTGGTGGTGCATGTCCTTAATCCCAGCACTCAGGAGGCAGAAGCAGGTGGATCTCTGTGATTTTGAGGCCAGCCTGGTCTACAGAGTTCCAGGACAGCCGGAGCTGTTACACAGAGAAACCCTGTCTCAAAACAAACAAACAAAAAACCCAAACCAAACCAACCAAACAAACAAAAATCCCAAAACAAAAACAAGGTGCCCAGCCCCTAAGTTCTTTTTAAAATAGGATTTATTTAGCCGGGCGGTGGTGGCGCACGCCTTTAATCCCAGTACTCGGGAGGCAGAGCCAGGTGGATCTCTGTGAGTTCGAGGCCAGACTGGGCTACCAAGTGAGTCCCAGGAAAGGCACAAAGCTACACAGAGAAACCCTGTCTCGAAAAACAAAAAACAAAACAAAACAAAAAAAAAATAGGATTTATTTATTTTTATTTTGTGAATAACTGTTTTGTCTACATGGATGTCTGTGCACTACACGTGTGCCTGGTGCCCACAGAGGCCAGAAGAGTAAGTCAAATTCCCCATACTGGAGTTACAGATAGTTGTAAGCTGCCAGATGGGTGCTGGAATTGAATCCAGATCCTCTGGAAGAGCAGTCAGTGCTCTTAACCACTGAACCATCTCTCCAGCTCATGCGCATGAATTCTTAATCTTTCTGCATTTACCTCTGAAATCCTGGGATGCAGGCATGCATCACCATGCCTAGCTGGCAAAAGGTTTTCCTTATAAATTATCATCGACAATGCTCTGGTTTCTCTTCAGACCGTATAAATTATCATCGACAGAAAATGCATGCAATCATGCACAAATTAAAAGTAGAAAAGGGGGTGTCTTAGGGTTTTCATTGCTGTGAAGAGACACCATGACCACAGCAACTCTTATAAGGAAAACATTTCATTGGGGTGACTTGCTTACAGTTTCAGAGGTTCAGTACGTTATCATCATGATGGGGAGCATGGCAGCGTGCAGGCAGACACAGTGCTGGAGCTGAGAGTGCTACATCATGTAGGCAACAGGAAGTCAACTGACCACTGGGTGGTATCCTGAACATAGGAAACCTCAAAGTCCACCCTTACAATGACAACTTCCTCCAACAAGGCCACACCTACTCCAACAAAGCCACACCTCCTAAAAGTGCCACTCCCTGTGAGATTATGCAGGCCAATGGCATTCAAACTACCACATTCCACTCTCTGGCCTCCATAAGCTTATAACAATATTATAATGCAAAATGCATTTAGTCCAACTTCAAAAGTCTCCATAGTCTATAACAGTCTCAGAGTTTAAAAGTCCAAAGTTCAAAGTCTCTTCTGAGATTCATGAAATCTCTTTGGGTTTTTTTTTTTTTTTCTTTTTTTGAGACAGGGTTTCTCTGTGTAGCTTTGGTACCTGTCCTGGATCTCACTCTGTAGACCAGGCTGGCCTGGAACTCAGAGAGATCCACCTGGCTTTGCCTCCCAAGTGCCGGGATTAAAGGCGTGTGCCACCACCGCCTGGCTTCATGCAATCTCTTAACTGTAATCCCCTATAAAATAAAAATCAAAAAGCAGATCACATACTTCCAACACATAACGGCACAGGATATACATTACCATTCCAAAACACAGGGAAGGGAGCATAGTGAGGAAATACTGGACCAAAGCAAGACTGAAGACCAGCTGGGCAAATTCCGAATTCTTCAGATCTCCAACTCCGTTCAGCTTTGTTGACTGCAACACACTTCTTTCTCTTGGGCTGGTTCCACTCCCTGTTAGCAGCTCTCTTCAGGAGGTATCCCATGACTCTGGCATCTCTAACATTTTGGGGTCTCCAAGACAATCCAGGCTTCAACTTCATAGCTTCACACAATGGCCTTTCTACTAGGCCTCCATTCAGGGACACCCCTGACCCATGCCTGGCCTCAGTGGCTTTCTTTAGGTGCGGAGGCAAATTCCACAATCCATTTCTTCTATACTTAACTCTAAAGTCAGAACTATGTGGTACATCTTCATTAGCTTTCTGTCCTTCACTGCCTAAGCTTGGCTGTCCTGAAACTTGCTCTGTAAACAAGCCTGGTCTCAAACTCAGAGATCCACCAGGCTCTGCCTTCCCAGTGCTGGCATTAAAGGCCGCCACACCAGCTCTAAGTGTTTCTTTAATTCACAAGTTAGAAAATTAGCTGGGTGGGGTCTTGCCCCGAGGTCACCACTTTCTCTCTCTCTCTCTCTCTTTTTTTTTTCGTTTTTTCGAGACAGGGTTTCTCTGTGTAGCTTTGCGCCTTACCTGGATCTCACTCTATAGCCCAGGTTGTCCTCGAACTCACAAAAATCCACCTGCCTCTGCCTCCTGAGTGCTGGGATTAAAGGCATGCACCACCACCGCCCGGCCATTTTCTCTATTCATTTCTTAATCCATTTATCTCCTTGAACACAGAATTGTAGTTGGCATTTTCTTTGGGCCATCAACCAGCTCCCAAATAAAGACATGGAAACTTATTATTAATCATGAATGCTTGACCTTAGCTTACGCTTGTCTCACTAGCTCTTTTAATGTAATTTAACCCGATTCTATTCATCCATATTTTGCCTTGGGGCTTTTTATCTTTCTTTCATGCTGTATGACCTATTTTCCTGCTTTCTCCCTGTCTGTCTGTCTGGCCCCTGGCGTCTCCTTGGCATCTCTTTTTCTTTCTTCCTGAAGCCTAAATTTTTCCTTCATTTCCTCTTCCTGCCTATACCTCCTTCTTCACTATTGGCTGTTTGGCTTTTTATTAGACCAATCAGGTGCCTTAGGCAGGCAAGGTAAAACAGCAACACATCTTTACATAATAAACTAATGCAACGCATCTTTGCATCGTTGAACAAATATTCTGCAACACAGAATTTAGCTCTATTCCACTTCCTGGTACTCCTTTTCTCCTCAAAATTTTCATTGTGTAATTTACCCTGCTCAGCTTGCTCCTCCTTTTCATTATACATCTTCATTAGAGTTACTACTAGTAACCACACGACAGAGTCTACACTAGGCTGTTCTGAGATTTCCTCTGCCAACAGAATTACTCCAAAACTCTTCACTTCAGCCTCAGGCAGACTCTTCAGACAAGGGCAAAAAACAGCCACTTTCTTCACCAAAACATCACAAGAAAGATCTCTAGGCGACACACTAAAATTCTTCTCCTCTGAAACCTCTTGAGTGAGCACCCCACACTTCATCAAATCTCACTCAGCACCACTGTCTTCCATACTCCTACTAGCATGGCCCATTAAGCAGCACTTAAAACATTCAACTGCTTTTCTAAATCACAGTCCCAAAGTTCAAAGTACTACAAACAAAAGCATAGTCAGACCGATCACAGCAATATCCCACTCCTGGTACCAACTTTTGTTTTAGTTAGGGTTTTCATTGCTGTGAAGAGACACCATGACCACAACAACCCTTATAAAGAAAACATTTAATTGGGGTGGCTTGCTTACAGTTTCAGAGGTTCAGTCCATTATCACCATGGTAGGGAGCATGGCAGCATGCAGGCAGATTTGATGCTGGAGCTAAGTGCTATATCTTGCAGGCGACAGGAAGTCAACTGACCACTGGGTAGTTTCCTGAGCCTAGGAAAACTCAGAGTCCATCCCCCACAGTGACAGCTTCTTCCAACAAGGCCATACTCACTCCAACAAAGCCACACCTCCTGAAAGTGCCACTCCCTATGCGATTATGGGGGCCGATTACATTCAGATTACCACAGAGGGTCAGAGGGATGGCTCAGCCTGACATCCTGAGTTTGGTCTCCGGAACTCACTTACAGGTAGAAGAAGGAAACTCTCTACAGAGTTGTTCTCTGAGCTCACATGTGCCTTGTGACCCCTATACCCACACAAGAAGAAAAGGGGTGGGGTCTTTGTCTCAAAAATAAAAAATGAAGGTGATGGCCAGTGGCAACCTGTTCTCCCTTTCCTACTTTGTCTTCTACAGAGGGACCTCTGCTACTAGTCTATTTTTTATTTCTGAGGTATCCAAGGCAAAGGATGGCCTGGGCGCAAATGTGCATATGCCGAGTGTAATATTTATTTATATACGTATATACAGACACACACTCACACTGTATAGAGAACGGTGGGGAGCCCCTCACCTTTTCATTAATGCTTTAATGATTTTATTATTTTTTTTGTGGGGGCAAGCCCTCAGATATCTCAGGCTGGCATGGCATTCTCTAAGTACCCGAGGATGACTTTGAACTTCCGATCCTCCCGGATGCTAGAATTACAGGTGTCCACCACCACACCCAGTTTAAATGATGCTAACAATTGAACCCAGGGCTTTGTGCATGCTAGGCAAACATGACCGACCAAACCAAATCACCAGAACTTTGCTCAAAGTAAAACCTTTGTACATTTTAGATAACTGCCGGGGTCTGTCTCTGTCTTTTAATTATTTTTTTATTATGTTTTATTATGTGTTTATGGTATGTGGGTATATGCATGTGTTGTAGGTACCACATCTTGCATTTTGGAGGTCAGAGGACAATTTTATGGAGCTGGTAATCTCCTTTTACCTTTTCTGGGGCTCCATCTCAGATTGTTGAGGTTGCAAGACAAAAGCTTTTACCCACTGAACCATCTCATGAGCCCCAAGGGGATGCATCTTTCTATTTGATGGTCTTATAGACTCCATTCTAGGCTGTGCCAAAGTTTATTTAATCTGGCTATGGCTGGGGATTTCTGTGGTTGTTTCCAATCCGTTGTTGCTGTGGGTAATACGGGGGAACTGTATTTAAGTTTGCATATTGTGTACATGGTAATTTTTGTATCTGTTTTTAAGTTTGCTTATGTGTATATACGGGGTAATTTTCAGAAGAATTGCTGGGGTGAAGGGCATGTGGATGTGTGACTCAGTGCAGAAATATCTACACCTGCGTGGTTCCATGAGTTTTAGAAAAGCTAGCTGTGTGCCTGTAGCCGATCCTTAGCCAGTAAGAAAGGCCAAAGCCAGAAGTCCCCTCCTGCTCTCTTCAGTCACCACGACTTAATACTGCTGCAGTCATTTCTGGAACTTAGAGCCTTGGAGGGTAGCAATGCTAATTTGGCTTGGCATTGACAGATTTCCTTCTCCCTCTTTGCCCCGCCCCCTTCCTTACACTCCACCATTGAACTATATACCTGCAGCCCTTAAAAGTTCTGATGTTATTAAATTGCCCTGTATAGAAATAATGTTAATTATAATATTGTTCACTTATGTTTCTTTTCTCTTTTTATTTTCTCCAGTTAGGGCTGTACTCTGTAGCCCAGACTACCCTTAAACTCATGGCGATCTTTGGGCCTCTCAGCCTCCTGAGTGCTGGCATTATAGATATGTATCACCAGGCCTAGCTTCACATACTTCTTTAAACTGATTTATTTTCCAAACGTTAATTAATTAATTAATTACTTTTTAGACAGGGTCTCACTATGAAGTCCTTGATGGCCTGGCTAAAGACTACGTTGGCCTCGAACTCACAGATCCTCCTGCCGCTGCCTCTTCCTCCTCCCTCCTCCCAAGTGCCAGGATTAGAGACGTGTGCCACGGCACTCAGTCCAAGTTTATTTATTTCTTGAGACAGAGTCATATGTAGTAGTCCAGACCAGTCTTGATGTGACCCAACTGACCCTGAGGTTGCCCTGAATCTTAAACTCCAGATCCTCCTGCCTCTGCCTCCAGAGTGCTGGGGTCACAGGCACACACCACCTCACCAGCTTTGGATTTGCGTTAAAAGAAGATGTTAGATGACTACTACCTGTGGGAAACCAGCACCCCACCACAGACAGCAGACAACAATAAACGAAGATAGTTTAGGGAAACAGCGAACAAGGTTATAGAGAGCATCCTGGCTTGATGTGGTGGCTGTTGAGGTCCATGAACCCCGTGTTTACCCTGTGATCAAAGGCAGGTTCAAAAGTGCCCGAAGCCTGAGGGCACGTATGTTACACCTAAGACCCTGAGCCACCTATACTGATGCTCCTGGCCCACACCAAGGGGGCTTCTTGAAAGGATGTGTTCAAGATCACCCCCTTGGAGCTGGCCTAAGCCCCCCAGCTTTCTCCTCAGCCCGTGTTCCCTCCTTCTTGCCATATCCCCAAGTTGTCACTGTGAGTCTCACCCAGAGGCACCCAGAGCCTCCTCTTCCCATATGACTTATTGTCACACATGTGCCCTGAGACCACAGGGCCTCACCTCTAATTTTAGCATTGCCCACAATGTCCTGAAGATCTGTTTACACACTGCCTTTTCTTGCTGGGCTTTGGGCTCCAAGAGGTCAGGGGTGTGGCTCTGCACACCAGGTTAGGGCTGAGCATGCAAGAGGAGAAGGAGAGCGTCATGTGTGAGGGTGATGGAGTTTCACCTGTACTCACAAGGCCAGGATCGGACCCAGGACAGAGCTGAGCCTGGCAGCTGAGTCCCTGATGTTGGCCAGCTTTCGAGGCTTTGAACTTGAAGTGGGCTAATCTGAACTCACAGTCACTCACTGGCTGTCTAGAAAGCCAAGCCTGTTGGGTCAAGGAGTGTGTGTCCTGTCATTGAGGAATCAGGAAGAGAAGAAGCCGCTGTGGTCGTGGTGGTGAACGGGGAGAGCAGGTGGCGGACGTCATGAGTGCAGGAGGAAATAGTTATTGTCTTCTCTAAGGATGGGCCAGTCTTCCAAGCCTTTCCTCTGATTCTTCTTTGGTTTTAAAGAGTTGATGTATTTATTTATTATGTGTATGTGTGTGGGCCTGAATGAGTTTATGCACACGGCCTGTGTGTATGTGTGTGTCTGAAGAGGCCAGAGAGGGTGTCAGAGCTATTGGAACTGGAGTTACAGGCAGTTGTAAATTGCCCGATATGGGTGCTGGGAACCAAACTTGGGAGCAGCAAATACTCTTAACCACTGAGCCACCTTTCAAGCCCCCTTCCTTTCTTGTTTAACTTTTTTTTTTTTTTTTTGACAAGGTCTCATGTCGTTCAGGTTTCAAAGTCCTAACGTAGCTGAGGGTAGCCTTGAACTTCTGGTCCTCCTGTCTCCACTTCTCAAGTAGCCAATTACAAGCATGCACGACCATGCCCAGTTGTCTATGTGGTGCTAGAGATCGAATCCAGGCCTTGTGTATCCTCAGTGAGCATTTTGCCACACAAACTGGATCCCTCATCTACAGCCTTTGGATCCTTTTGTTCCGATGTCATTGAGTGTGAACTCTGCATGTGGCTACACCTCTGAGGACTTCCCCGGGCTCCCGTGGCATTATCTACAAAATGAATAGTAGAGCAGAACACACCTAGGGTTGCCTAGGGTAAGTGGACTGATATGTAAAGGAGCTGGGAGCCGGGCCTGGCACTGTAAACACTCCACTCCTTATATACACAGGGCACTGCCTGGCACACTCCTCCTTCCTCTTCCCTGCCAGGTGCTTGACAGCCACCCTGGAAGAACAAGAGAGGTCCCTAAAGATGCCCTGGGACGCAGAAGAAACCAGAGCCTGGAGTGATGGGGGGGGGGGCGGCACAGGGGGGCACCGGGGGGAGGGGGGAAGCTGCTTCAGAGCACTCACCCAGACCAAGACATAGGTGTCTGCCCCCCACCTTCCCGCCCTCCCCGCTCCTGTAGCTCGCATCTCCAGGGTAGGAGTGGGGAGGTGATCTCTCTGGGAGGAGCCACCTTCCTCCCACTCTGTGTGGGAGTAGGTGATCTCAGACTGAAGGCAAAGTGGTTTCTGACAGGCTTTTATTGCTGTTTGAGACAGGATATCTAACCCAGGCTGACCTGGAAGTCATTAAGTAGCCCAGGCCGGCCTGGAACCCCCAGTGATAGTCTTGCCTCAGCCTGCAGAGTGCTACAGGGGTGTGCCTCCAGGCTCTTGCGGATTTTTACTTTTGAAAAAGAGTTCTGTTTGTGAGAAACTCATACACGTATCTGCTTTTTTTATTTTTATTTATTTTATTTTATTTTTTTTAATCAAGCAATTTAGAAAAACATGATCTTCAATAGTTTACCTTTGATCCTACCCCAGAAGGGGACCTCTGTCACGCTATCAGTTAGCCTCTGTCTGGACATCTTGTACCTATGTAGACACTTCACTTCCTTAATTTTTGTTTTCTCCCTGGTTCTTTGAGCAGGGCCAATTTCATGTTCCAGGAAGGTGCTTCAAAGAGAACATAGTGAAACCCCACTTGGAAGCCAGTGGCCTTCACCTTGGAGAAGCCTGCTGTGCTTAATGGGCAGTCGGGGGATGACCCGCAACCTGGGCCTCCCCCCAGGGCCTCCATTGTACAAAAGAGCACCAAAGCCTCCTGAATTCTGCGCAAGACCCCTTTCCCTCCTGCAGAAGAGTGGCTCCCTCGACCTGCAGGACCCGACCTAGCACCGGGCTTTGGGTTCTGAAGAAGCAGGTGGAGCCACACCTGCCTCCCATCTCCCCACCCTCTTCCCTCCTGGTGACTCACACGGGTGGAGCTCAGGGGAAACCAGATAAGGGGCTGATCTTGGCATTCCTGTGCCAGCTTGCTCCACCTGCAGGCAAAGGTATCTTCCGGGTGAGCTAGGTCACAGGGCGTTGGGGAAAGGCTTTCCCAGAGGGGACTTTGGTCTCGAGCTGGTTTGAGTTGATACCTTGGTTGGGGGCAGGCAGTTCTAGGCTAGACAAGCTGTTCTTTCTAGGGTAGGTAGGGGTAGTACAGTAATTCATTCTGTCAACAACTATCTGACACCTCTTGTATGCCAGACATTGATAGTACAGGAAACAGCTGAACAAGAAAGGCTTTCGGACAGATCCTAAGTAGACATATTCGCTAAGAGGGGGGATCAGAGAGTCAGTGGGAAAGGCTAAGGGTTCCTACTTTAGATGGTGTAGTCAAAGGCCTTAACCAGAAGCTGCCATTTCAGCTGAGGCTGCCCGTGACAGGGAACAGCCAGTGGAGAGCATCCTAGGAAGACAGGGTGGTGAGTGCAGAGGCCCCGAGGCAGGCCTGGCAAGGCCACAGCTGGAGCAGAAGGATTGGATATGCAGTTTAGGGTCCAGGGAAACCTCGTCGATATCAGCTTTTCTGTGTGACCTGGGAAAAGAATCACCTCTCCTAGACCCCTCATCTGTGGACACCCCTCAGGGCTTTGAGAGGCTCCTGTAAAGTTAAGGCTTTAAGAACCCCGGGAATGCTCAAGCCCTTCACCTAGCTCAGAGAGAGCTGGGAACATAAGGTGAGCTGAGGAGCTGTGGAAACACTTATGTTGGAGGAGGCTCCTTTCCCCCAAGAAGCTCTGTCTTCTAGAACAGGTGGCGTGAGTGTGGCCTCTACATGAGGGGTCCAACCCAATGGGGGTTACAGGTTATAGGAGACTGGGCCCTTCCTGTCTGTATTACTTACCATCTTGTGTCAATCCCACAAAAGCAATTTATAGAAGTAAAGTTTCATTTTAGCTCACAGTTGGAGGGTGTAGTCCATCATGGCAGGAGCTAAAGGCAGCGGGTCACATGACAACCACAGTCAGGGAGCAGCAGAGGAGTGATGCTCAGCTCACTCTCTCCATTTCACTCAATCTTGGACTCAGTGCATGGGAGAGCCTTCCCACCTCAATTAACTCCATCGAGAAACTTCTTCACATGTATGACTGGAGGTTTATCTCCTAGATGATCCTAGACCCCTCAAGTTGACAGTGTTAACTATCTTACTGCCCCTTAGTCCCTGGGCCTTGGGGTGTGCCAGCAGGGGCTTCCGGCCACACAATGGGCATGTGAGTCAGGCTGTGTGAGGAATGCTCTGCTTGGCTCTGATAGCTGGTCCAAGAACCTAGAGACATGGGCAAGGCGTTTCTGGGGGCCCAGGGCAGGGTCTACATGGACCAGGAGTGTCAGCGTGGTACACTGTGTGAAGGTGTATTTCTGTGATTGGTGAAATAAAAAACTGAACAGCCAATAGCTAGGCAGGAGGTATAGGTGGGATTTTCAGGGAGAGAAAGGAAGAAGAGGAGGAATCTAGGTGTGCTGGAGACGCCAGGAGACACAGAGTGGAAACAAGAGATACAAGATGGAAGAGAGGTAACGCCATGTCATAGAACATAGATTAATATAAATGGGTTAATTTAAGTTGTAAGAGCTAGTTAGAAACAAGCCTATGCTATAGGCTGAGCTTTCATAATTAGTAAGTCTTTGCGTCATTATTTGGGAGCTGACTGGCAGGACAGAAAAAGACTTGATACAGTACTCATGTGCAGTTCTGAGCTAGACCTCTAAGCCAAGGCAAGCTCCACAGAGAAGGCAGGTTTGGGTTCCTGGGGCTCGCCTGCAGAGAAGACAGAATTTGTAGCCAGTGTGAGCTGGCTCCCTTGAGCAGAGCTACAGGAGTCCTCAGGACTGAAGGGCTTGTGGGGCTGGGAAGCCTGGAGAAAGGTCCAGTGTGAGCCTGGGAGGAGGGCGTGTGAGAAGGCATTGCCCATCCGTGCCTCACCCCTGGGAGAGGCAGCAGTTACCCATTTCAACAGACTAGGAGCCCTGCAGCACAGGCTAGGATGTGTAGGGAGGCAGCAGGGCTCAGCTCTCAGGTGCTCGGTTGGAATGAGGACGAGAGAGTCTGTTTAGCTGTGTGACCAGAGACAAGTTGGGGACAACTCTCTGTCTTGATGTTTGTTCTTTATCTATCATCTATTGAGATATGGTCTTGCTACTTAGCCCTGGCTGTCCTGGAACTCACTCTGAAATCCAGGCTGGCCTTGAACTCACAGAGATCATCTTGCCTCTGAAGTGCTGGGATTAAGGGTGTGCACCACTATATTTGGCTCCTTTGTGTTGTTAACATTTTAAAAACATAATGTGTGTGTGTGTGTGTGTGTGTGTGTGTGTGTGTGTGTGTGTGTGTGTGTATACATGTGCCCCCATGCCTTTGTGGAGGTCAGAGGACAACTTTGTAGATCCAGTTCTCTTCTTCCACCTTTATTTGGGTTCTGAAGATCAAACCCAGGCCGTCCGACTGGCCTGGCGAGTACCTTTAGCTGCTGAGCCGTCTTGCTAGCCGCTGTACTTCGATTTTCTTTTCTGTTGAAAGGAGGTAATTGTTGCCTCTCAGAGGTGGGGTGGCATGGCTAGGGTGACCCCTACAGCATGTATGGCCAACGGTCTCACTGGATACCATGACTGCAGCTCCCTAAGCTTTCCTTCACCTCTCTGGGTTCTTGGACCAACCATGTGAGCTGGGTCGGGAGGTGGGGGAAATGATACCCCATTTTACAGATAGAAATACTGTGGC
Source organism: Peromyscus eremicus (assembly GCF_949786415.1). Classification (NCBI taxonomy): domain Eukaryota; kingdom Metazoa; phylum Chordata; class Mammalia; order Rodentia; family Cricetidae; genus Peromyscus; species Peromyscus eremicus. The sequence continues at coordinate 23,542,404 of NC_081432.1, forward strand.
CTGAGAGGGGAAGTAAGCGACTTGTTTGTGGCCACCTTTTATATCTGCCTCTGAGATGAGAGCTTCTTTGTCAAGCGAACAGTCAGTGCCTATTGTGTGTTTCCTTTTTTCCAAAAGGGACTTTCTCACCTAGGAGACAGACATATGTGTGTCTCAACCGGCAAGAGGACTCAGTATTTGTTTTGTGAGGAGGAGGAAAACGGCCTTGGCAGAGGGAGTCTGTTTTCCCGTGTTAGAGCCTTTCCACTTCCTGCCCAGGACAGCTGCGTGTGTGCTCCAGAGTGGGTGCTCCATGTGCCTTCCAGGACGGTCACACGGCTCCTCTCTGCTGCATCCCAGCCTTCACTGAGAGTCCGGCTATGCCAGGTGCAGCCGGGAGCCCTCATCCGCGGCTGGTCACAGTCCCATCGGACTCACGATGTGCCCTGGTGCTGCGCCAGGACCCTTTGCGAGCATGGGAACAACGTGGTGGGTGGGTCTCCAGACAGTCTGCTGGGTGCAGTGGAGTGGCCTGCTGGCTTCTCAGACTGGGTCGCTTACCAAGGTTAGAGGTCGGGACCTTCTTGCTAGAGGCTTTCTGCTCCTAGAGGTTTCACAGACCCACACAGCCACACCCATCGTCAGAGCTGTTGACTCGGTGGATCTGGGGTGCCAACAGGCTGGGGTGTCCCTTCCAGTTAAGGCCACATTCACATTCACAGGTTCCAGGGAGTGGGGTCAACTTCTCCTGGTGAATTTTTTTTTTTTTTTCTGTTCCCTTTTGGTATTTTTGAGACAGCATTTCTCTCTGTAGCCCAGGCTAGCCTTAAAGTTGTAGGAATCCACTTCCCTAGTATTGGGATTACAGGGACTCACGGTCTTTGTTTCCAGGTGGTTCTGATACCTGCCTACCTCCTGTCTCTAGCTCACTTCTCTGCTTGGTTCTGTGGTTGACTGGAGCCATTGCTGTTGGCCTGGCCTTGTGATCAGCTGATGTAGGGACCGGTGAGCTTGGCTGAGCCCTGGCAGCATGCTGAGATGGCTGTGGACTTGGGCGACCCAGGTGGGGCCAGTGGAGGTCCTGGTCATTGACTCCTCAGGAACCCTGACGTCTGGAGGGACATTTATCAGAATTGAGCTGGGGGTCCAGAGGGGGTGGCCACAGTCACAGTCACTCAACTCTTAACATCCCCTGGGGGATGTGTGTGTATACATTTTCATTGGACCAGCCTAGGACCCTGTTTCTGTTTCTGGTTTCTGGCTGGTTCTTTCGCGCCCCGCCCCCCACTCCCTTTTTTTTTTTTTTTTTTTTTTTCAGTTTGCCAAGCTGTGACTGTTTATTAACTGACCAGATTACAAAAATACCACGGGCAACACCTTAGTTCATCCGTCTAATAAGCCTGTTTATCTGGTCCTCCCTGTTGCCAGCATCCAGGGTCTCATGTAGCCCAGGCTACCCTGGAATTTGCCATGTAGCTGAGGATGACCTTGAATTCCTGACCCTCCTGCTTATACTTCCTAAGTATTGGGATCAAAGTGTGCATCATTGTGCCCATTTGTCTGGCGCTGGGGATTGAACCCAGGCCGTCTTGCATGCCAGACTTGCACTCTACCCATGGAGCTCTGTCCTCAACCCCCCGAAGCTTGACCCTTTGCAGCCAGGAAATCCCCTGCGCTGTCCTGTGTCTGCTCAGGTCCGCATCCTCCTCTATTGTCTTTGTGCAGCTAACAACAAAGAGCTCTTCCGCCTGCCGGCCCCCAGCTCAGCTGCTTTCTAGACTTGCTTGCATTTGCAGCCCCCTGGGAGCAGATGTTTGTCCCTGGCCTGTTCCCATGAAGAGTAAGAGAGGCCAGCTGGCTGGTTACTTCATGCCTGCCGCAGGTAGAGACTTTTGTTCTTCAGGGGACACTTCTTTCTGCTCGCTTGCTCAGTTACTTGTCAAACATTTCTTTGGCATCTGGGAGTTTTGCGGTCCTCTGGAGGCTGGACTGGAAGACCCTGGGTGCTAGAATAGGAGTCGTGGCCCCCTGGGGCAGGGCCGCTGCTCCACCAGGGAGGCACACTGACCACAGTCCAGTATGGGAAAGGAAGGAGCAGGCAGAGCCCAAGTGACAGAGGCCCCTCGGCTGGGTCCCTTCAGGCTCCCTGGAGTTGCAGGAAGCAGAAGTGGAGGCAGTTTCACGGTCCTGAAAATGGTTTTTCGTTTTTGCTTTTTTTTTTTTTTTTTTTTTTTTTTTTTTTTAAAGAGGATATGCCAGGGCGTGAGAACTCCTGTTCCTGGGGAGGAAGGACAGCCATCAGTGGAGACAGTTGGCCTGGGAGCTGGGAGAACTGGGTCACAGCTGCTGACCAGTGGCTAATTCACTGTGTGACCTTGTGGGAGTGATCCCTGCGCCTCAGATTGCCATCTGCAAATGAGGGAGGGGGTTGGGCCAGATAGGTCTCTGTCTGCTTACCGCTAGCAGCCACACCACGGTGTTCGGTGAGGTGGTCCATGTGTGTATGAAATGTGGCGTGCATTCAAGAAAATAATTAAAGTGTGTGGGGGGGGAGGGTGGTGGTGGCATACACTTTTAATCCCAGCATTCAGGAGAGGCAGGCAGATCTCTGTGAGTTCGAGGCCAGCCTGGTCTACAGAGTGAATTCCGGGACAGCCAGGTTTACACAGAGAAACCCTGTCTCAAAAAACCCCAAATGAATGAATGAATGAATGAATAAATAAATAATAAAAAGGAAAATAATTAAGGGGCTGGAGAGATGACTTAGTGGGTAAGGGCACTTGCTGCTCTTTGTGAGGACCCAGGTTTGGTTCCCAGCACCCACACTGGGTGACTCACCATGGCCTGTAACACCAGCTCCAGAGGATATGACATTCTCTTCTGGGCACACCATGCATGTGGTGTACATATGTACATTCAGGCACATACACATCAAACAAATCTTTTTTTTTTAATATTTTTATTTTGTAATTAATTTAATTTTACATATCAGCCACGGATTCCCCTGTCTTCCCTCCTCCCTCAATTTTTTTTTTTAAGAGAACAATTAAATACCTTGAGTCTTTGATTTCATAGGTATTGGTTGGGTTAGGTCAGGGACTATTCAGATTATATATATGCATATAAACACATATATAATATATATTTATATGATATAATATTTTATATATTTTATATAATATATATTTATAATATATATATATATATAAATAAAACAATCGATAAATACAAGCAACTGGCCAAAGCGGACATGGTACGGGACCAGCTGGGGCTTGGCATGTCCCATGGATGTCCCCAGTGGCTGCTTCTGGCTCTTCTCTGGGGACTTTGTTAGTGTATCACCTTTGCTCAGAATCCCGCCTTGTGTTTGCACCTTCGGTTCTGATTTTCTCAAAGTGGAGGAGGAGGGATTTCAGATGTCAGGCCATCCCCTCTCCGTTCCCCATCCCCACCCCTTTGCCTTCCTGCTGCTCTCCTTGCCTCGATGTCTTATTTTCCAGCTGGGTGTGTAATCGGGAGGTTCCCGTTATAGCCCGTACTTAGCTCCAATTAGCAGTGGTGAAGTCTTCAGTTTGGCTATTAATTGGGACCAGAAGAGGCCACCCACCTCCGGTCCCTGGCTGACACTCCTGACACTTCCTGCCAGTGCCAGTATGTGCTGGGGCACAAGGCCCGCAACAGACTTCCTGGAAAGCCTGGGGCATGGGGCTTGCTTTCCTTCTTAACGTTTTATTGTAAAATAATCAAGCTTAGGAGTAGAGTGAAAGAATGCTGTAGTACGGAGCTTGAACTACCACCCAGAGTCAGGAATTTTGACATTTGACCATTACAAAGGAAGTTGTACATACCGCATCAAGTCTCCCCAAGTATGCCAGGATGTATTTTTGTTGTTGTTGTTTATTTTTTGAGACAGAGTCTCTCTATGTAATTCCTACTGTCCTGGAAATTGCTCTGTAGACCAGGCTGGCCTTGAACTCACAGACATCCTTCTGCTTCTGAGTGCTTGGCTTAAAGGCGTACACCACTATACCTGACCACTAGGATGTATTTTAAAATGTTCTTGGGTCTAAGCACACCATCTTCAGCTTCATATTGAAAGTGCTCCAGTTGTGTCTAAAACGTTTCCCAGACATTAAAAACAGAAAAACTCAGAAGCCAGTATCACAGTCCCTGGACTGCTACTGGTGTCCCTTTGACCAAGGAGTCCCAGAGCAGCTGGAAACAGTCCCTCTGATCATTTCAATGCACATCCCCGGGCCTCCGCCCTCTGCTCTGAGAAACAGGCAGTCTTTGCCATGGCTCCCAGTCAGCATCCTTGATCAGCTACAAATTTTAAGGCCCGGGGACCTGCTTGGGTGCTCATCCTGGGTAGCCTGGACCCTCTCTTCACCCAAGTGCCCCCTTCCCTGGCTACAATAGTTAATTGGCTTCTCCCACTGTGACTGTTGAGTGAGCTCCTTAGCCTGTCATGTTGGAAATAGAGTGCAGAGTGAGGCCACACAGGAGCCCACTGAGTCACCCTGGTGACATCCCACCTATTCACTCCCCGTACCTGGTGGTTGATGGATGTTGAATGACGGTGGTTGATGGCTGTGGAATGTAGAATAGGATTTGTCTTAGTTACTCTTCTTCTGCTGTAATGAAATACCACGACCAAAGCAACTTCTAGTAGGAAGGATTTATGTTGGGCTTATGGTTCCAGAGGGTTAGGGTCCAGGAACGGCAGAGTGGAGGAAGCTGGCTGCAGGTAGGAGCGGCAGCTGAGAGCTCACGTCTCAACCCACAAAGTCTTCTGAAACCCCAAAGCTTGTCTCCTCCTGTGATACATTTTCTCCAGCAAGGCCATGTCTCCAAATCCTCCCCAAATAGCCACCTAGTGGGGGGATCAAGTATTCAGATGCCTGAGACTTACTGGGATATTTCATTCAAACCCACAGGCTTCTTACCTCTTCCTGACAGTAACCTTGGAACAGTTACAAAGTGGCAGTAATGGGAATGTGTTTTGTTTTGTTTTCTTTTTTTCTGACATCTGACTTAGGTTTTGAGATGTGTGCATGGTGGTGGTGGTGCTGCACGATTACAGGAAAGAAGCGACATTTATTGAGCACCTGCTGGATGCCCAGAACTTTGGAGTGGCATTTTGATTCTGGGGCATTGTGGTTACTCAGTCAATTGTGAGCTGACGTGGCTGACCACCTTCCCTATGGCTTTTGTGGGAAGAGCGTGGTGTGTGGAAAAGGCACCCAACTTCCTGTACATAGACTTTTGGGACACGCTAGTACCTTTAAGATATGTGTGCGGGCTGTGTTGAGGTCACAGTGGTAGATATGGCTGCCTCCTGCCACCATGACACGCACATATTTGTGGACTGATCAGAGGACAGAGTTAGTGTTGCCACCAGTGAGGGCTTCCGCTGTTGCTGTCGTAGACTTTGAGAAGAGCAGAGAGATCCCTTTTACCCAGTGAACTAAGAAGCATTCCCGGGGGAGGAGAGCTCGGAGCTGAGCAAAAAAGTGTGGTTGTTTTGTTTTTTGTTTTTTTTTTTTCCAGAAAAGGCCAGGCTAGCCTTGAACTTCTGATACCCACTTGGCAGGCCTGGGGACTGAACCCAGGGCTTCATGCATGCTCAGGCAAGCATTCTGCCAACTGAGCTACATTCCTAACTCATGTTGACTATCTTCTGTTTCTGGCTGCCTGGGTGCCCTGGGCTGGAGGGGAACATAGTGATGGATTGGGTGGGAAGGAAGAGGGTCGCGTCGCAGTGGTTTAGCCCAAGGGTGTGTCTGTGAGCAGTTCTCCCCACCTCTCATCCCTAGAGTCTCCACGCTCCTCTCCCAGAGTTCTCCACTCCTCATCCTACAATCAGTGCAGCTCTGGTCCTGCACCTGGCATGCTCCTGCAGTGGCTTGAGTGGGGGACTTTCAGTCCCCAGGGCCTGATGTCCAGGGTACACCCCAGGGAGCATGACCTTCTGCTCTGTTGGTCTCGTGACAATGAGCTACCAAGGCAGAGAGGAGGTAGGTTCTTGGCAGCCACCATTGTCCGGGCCCATGGGGACCCTTCCAGGGAGGCAGGCAGAGGGCTGGAGAGGGCAGAAAAAGGAACGGGGGTGGGGGGGCGACATACGGGCAGGTGACTTACTCTGCCCCTCCCCCCACCACTTCCCATAACCATTTCCATGATTTTCACGTTCAGCATGAGTCACTGTCATCCACAAGCCTCCAGGGCTCCCGTCCAGAATGGGGACTACGGAGAGTCTTCAGGCCGAGAAGCATCTCATGCTGCGTCTTCTCTTAGACTTCTTCCCTCCCAGGTGCATGATGTCAAACTCAGAGTCTCCTTCCAGGCTTACTCCAGTGGACCCTCCCTGGACACCCCAAGGAAGAACAAATTGCTGTGTCTTGTCTCAGTATCCCGGTGGGTCTCATGACTCCCACCTGCCCATCCTGGCTGCACTTAGCTGTCCGTTGATGGCGGATCGTGATTAAAAATTCCACTCTGCCCTGGTTAGACTGAAGAACTGGTTTTACAAACCTCCCAGCATGGCTCCCTCACTGTCTGGAACGCGCCCTGTGCGTGGGGAGTCTTCGGAATCAGCTTTCTGCCAACGGGAGGGTAGGAAAGGATGTGCACCCCGCTTCCTGGATGTGTTTTGTGACGGCCACAGCTCCCACCCATGGGCCAACTCAGGAAGGCTACAAAATGCCCTCTGAAGTCTTTCTCTGGCGTAGGAAAGCCTGAGGGAGGAAAAGTGTCCTTAAATAAGGTGCGTAAAGAGAATGCACAAGGCACGCACTTGTAAATGCCTGTGATTCCAGCCCTGGCAAGGTGGAGGTGGGATGATAAAGGGAGGCAGGCTAGCCTGGGGACTAGCTTGGCTACCAGGACCCTCACCTGTGTGGAACTGCCCACAGTGAAGTGAGTCTCTCCATCCCTGAGAGTCGGCAGTAACAGCCCTTTTGAGAAGAGTTTCTACTTACCTATCTAGATAAGGGAATGCGGGGGTGGGGCATGGGGGGTGGGGTGTGGATCTGGCCTGAACTCGTTTTTGGGTGCATTCACAGTGAGTCAAACTGTGTTCTCCTAATGAACTTTTAGGAGAATCCCCTATTGGCCATCTCATGCGTATGCATATTTGGGTGTGCGTATGATTAAGATCAGATGTGTCGTGGAAAGGGACATGTGCAGTCAGCGAAGGCATTTAAAACCCAAGCCTGTCAATCAAAACAGAAAACTACCTGGGCTGCTCCTCTTAGCAACTAAACTCCTTCTCTTGGACCCCATCAAAGGAAGCCTCCCGCGAAGCTCGGCAGCATACCTGTCTGTTCTGTCACTTTGCTTTTGAATGACATTTCCTTGTTTCTTTGCAGTCTGTTTTTGCTTTTATTTCAATTATTTGATAAAGACACTGAGAACCCAGAAACACGTGATCTAGACATTAACCACTGGTAACAGGAGTTCAAGGTTATCCTCAGCTATGTTGTTAGTACTAGACCATATGAGACCCTTCCTCAAAATAAAATAAAACAGGAGGCTGGAGAGATGGATCAGTGGGTAAGCGCACTGGCTGCTCCTGTAGAGAACCCAGGTCTGATTGCCTGCACGCACATGGCAGCTCACAGCCACCTCTAACTCCAGTTTTGGGGGATGTGACTCCCTCTTCTGGCCTCCTTGGGCACCAGGCACATAAGTGGCACACAGACACACATGTAGACACAACACATATATGCATAAAATTTTTAAAAATTATAGCAGCAGGCTCTTTTTTTCCTGCTTGACAGGTAAGTAACAAGGCCCAAAGTGAGGCTATGCCATGGCCAAGGCAGGCCCAGAATGCCAGCTCCTGACTCCTTTCTCTAACTGCTCCGTCCTGCTCTCTATGGAAGAGAGCCTGGCATAGAAGCCTGGGAGACATGCTGTATTCCATCAGTGACAGTCACCAATACTGTAGGCTGCCTCCATTTATAAGACTGCAGAGAATACTCCAGTTAGAAGCAGTATTAGTCAGTGCTGTGGTACTCTAACAAGTTACCTGAGCCAATCACCTTGTGAAGAGGAAAGGTTTGTTTGGGGTCACTGTTTCAGGAGTTCCAGGCCATGATCTGTTGGCTCAGTTGCTTTGGGGCCTAAGATGAGGCAGTCCATCATGGAGCGAGCACATGGTAGAGAAAAGCCATGCACCTTGTGGCCAGGGAAGTGGCGAAGAGGAAGATTAAGGGGCTAGGGGTCAGTTGTTCCCTTCAAGGGTGTGCCCCCAGCGAGCTGAATGAAGATTTCTGATTTGGGGACTGGGGAGATGGCTCAGTGGTTATGAGCACTCACTGCTGTTCCAAAGGTCCTGAGATCAATTCCCAGCACCCACATGGCAACACACAACTTCCTGATGCCCTCTTCTGGTATGCAGATGTACATGCTGACAAAGTACCCACATAAACAAACAAACAACAAATCTTTAAAAAAAAAAAAAAAAAAAGACTTCTGATTTGGCCCACCTCCACAAGGCTCCACCATCCCCCAGCAGCTCCACCTCAGGGAGCAAGCCTTGACCCTCTAAGGGATACTTGATTGGAAAAAAAGAAAGATCTGACTTTTCCCTGCAGCCCAAGTTCGAAGACTCCCTGAATCCATCCACAGGACAGACTTTTTCTCTCCCTCTCCTCCCCTAGTCTTGCTCCCTATCTGATTTGGATTCCTTGGGCCCTCGTGGAGCCTAACAGAGTGCCTGAACCATGTCAGGAGCCTGTTATATGCCTTAGGGTTGGAAACGGACCTCTCTAAGTGGAAAGCTCTTCCAGCTGGGGATGAGCCAGCCAGGCAAACCCAGCCACATACTGAGGACATGCCGGTGGAGGCACCACACAGCATGGCTTGTTTCCCAGCAGCTTCGAACAGCTGGGCCTGTCTCTGCCCACGGGAAAGCTGAGCGCCAGGCAGATTCTGAAAGGACCCCGTTTACACTGAACAACAGGGCTCCTCCGCAGAAGGGCAAAGAGGCGGCCTGGTCTCACAGTCTGAGGCCTGGCCCACAGACTGCAGGCAGTATGTTCTTTTCCCACCGTGTCCCCAAACGGGCATGGCCTGCGCCCCTATCCTTATGTCTGTTTAGCTGAAGCTGTCCCGTTTGACGAATGGGCCGTTTGCTTCCTGCACTAGGGTTGGGGTGGCTGGCTGCCTGGGGCCCGGGCTATAATTAGTGAAGGAGCGGACTGGATTGCCCGCTGGCATTGACCGATAACCGGATGGATAAACTGATGTCAGCAGAGATGTAAATATCACTTGGGAAGTTTTAAGTTCCTGGGGAGATTCATGCCTGCTTCTCGCCACGAACAGTGCTGCTCCGGACACCTGCTGGAGGAGCCGGGGTCAGCCTGTGCCAGGGTGGCGACCGTGTGAAGGATGACGCCATCTCAGACTGACCAGGAGAGATGGGCCTATGATGGCTTGGTGCGTGGTGGTGAGGGAGTCCGGAGGCCTGGGCTTTGGCATCCGCTGGGGCAGCTTCGCCCAGGCTTTGGTGGCTGGAGCTGTTGCTACCGGCTAGCCTGGCGAGGAAATGGTAATGGCGTCTCATGGGGGAATATGATGAGACCAAGAGAAGTTTGGTTTACTGCCAGCAAGACTGTCCTGGAGTGGTCCCAGGGCTCCAGGGAGCTTGTAAAAATAAAAGGATCCACCCATTGTCCTTCTGCGGAGGGCTGAGATTGGCTCTGTCTGAAATTGTCCCACAGCTCTGGGATTTTTTGTTTTGTTTTGTTTTTCGAGACAGGGTTTCTCTGCGTAGCTTTGCGCCTCTCCTGGAACTCACTTGGTAGCCTAGGCTGGCCTTGAACTCACAGAGATCCGCCTGGCTCTGCCTCCCAAGTGCTGGGATTAAAGGCGTGCGCCACCACCGCCTGGCAAGGAACTTCTCTTAAGCATTCAGGAGCGTTGTTTTCTTGGTACAGCCTGCCTCTCTGTATAATTCTGTGGCTGCCATTTTCTTATAGGGAGGTAGGATGTGTGTGTGTGTGTGTGTGTGTGTGTGTGTGTGTCTGTCTGTCTGTCTGTCTGTCTGTCTGTGTTACATCTGTTACATCTGTTGCCCTGTTAATTTAAAAAATTTACCTAAATGGTCATTTTGATCCCTTTGCCCACAGTTTCTCTGCTTTGGCTAACTTGTTCATTCGGAGCTGCTGGCTGATTCTGTCCATGCCATTAGCCTCCTGGTCATGCGTACTGGAAAGACTTTTGTTTTAGACCAGGAGGTGGGTCTCAGCCGTCTTTGCAAACCAGGAAGACTCAGCTTAATATCTAAGAGGACACTGGGTCCAAGAGACCTGGTTTCCTGGTAATTCTTTCAGCTGTTTCTGTGTCATAGTCAGTGTGACTCCTGGTATCCCTGTCACTTCTCAGTGCTCAGGCGGAAGGAAGCAGGCACTTCCTTTTCCACAGATAGCCTTGGCACTATGGAGGATACGATGGTCTGTGAGGAGCCTCTTATGGCCACTGAAAGGCTGGAAGTCAGTCGGGGCAGCCTCTGTGTTCTCTAGATGTGGCCCCAGGGTTGCCCAGTCCCCAGCATAGCTCACCAGCACAGTCAATAATATCCCTCACTTCTCTTACTTTGGATGTGGCTTCTGTTGCTCCTCCATGCTTTCTGTGGACTGGAGAAGTCTATAGATCTAATGTCCTTTCTCTGCCCTCCAGAATGCATAGCCTGGATGTCGGAACCCTTCCTTGGACAGACTTGGGAAGAGTGGTGTCTAATTCAAACCTTGAGATCTGTGGAAATTGCAGCCCAGGCTTCTTCAGCAGACACAGGGTGTCAATGCTGGCCAGACTTCTTTAGGGTTGGGACTGCCAGGGTGATGGGGGTGCCCCGAACTGTCAAAAGACTACCTGTCCTGGAGATTATGTCTAGGGAGTCATAGGAATAAACAGTTAAAAAAGAAAAATAAAGGTCAATGAAATAGCTCACTGAGTGAAAACCCAAGTTACCTGAGTCCAATCTTCAGTTTCACATGGTGGAAGGAGAGAACTAATTCCCAAAAAGTTGTCTTCTGACTTCCACATGTTTCTCACCCCCAAATAAACAAATAAATGTAAAACAAATAAAAAATAATGTATATTTCATACTAATAAGTACAAATCCCAGAGTGGTGGTACATGCTGTAATGCCAGTACTTGGGACACAGAGGCAGGAGGATTACAGTTTAAGGTCACCCTGGGCTACACAGCAAGTTCAAGACCAGCCTGGGCTACGTGAGACCCTATATCAACAAAACAGACAAGTTAAACACCCCCTTCCAGCATACTAATAAGCACAAAGGGGAAAAATAAATCAGGAAAAAAGATTTAAGGAGTTTCATGGGGAGGGGTCCCCGCTCCATCATTAAAAAATATTTTTTCCTTTGTGTGTGTGTGTTAGAGAGAGAGAGAGAGAGAGAGAGAGAGAGAGAGAGAGAGAGAGAGAGAGAATGTGAGAGTCTCTAATGTAGACCAAGCAGGCCTGGAATTCCCAGTCCTCCCATTTTAGAACCCTGAGAGGTGAAATTACAAGCATGTGGACCATAACAATCGGGGATTTCCAGTTTTTAATAATGTGGCCCCACAAGGCTTCATGGAGTTGGTGATAACTGAACACACACAGAGGATTTGGGGGACCATGCCATAGGATGTCAGGGAAAAGCATGCTTTGCCAAAAGGGAGCAGAAGGCCATGGGGTGAGCCTGTGTGTGATTGACAGCCCTGAGGAGCCTGGGTTCTCCTGGTGGGAAATTACACCATGTGGCTACTAAGTATGTACCATGTCTCAGTGTTAAAATGACAAGAGGGGAGATTGCATTTAGATGCCCTAGAAATCTCCGCTGTTCTGACATTCGGCCTTCTCGGTGGTCATTCAGAAGGGAAATTCCTTGTTTATGAGACTGAGTGAAGTGTTTGCTCCTTGAGCAGCTGGGAAGTGTCCCTGGAGTATGCATGACAGTGACCCTGTGCCCCCATGCTTCTAGAATGCTCATCTTTGTTATCTCACTAAAACCTTTCAGAAAGCTGTGGGGTGAGCAGGAAAGGAGTGTGTTCATACCCATTATTCAGATGGGAATGTAGACTCCTGGCCAGTGTCCCAGAGCTGAGACAAATCCAAGTTCTCTGATGCTGCAGGAAGTGACATTTCCCTGGTCCACCAGCACTGTCCGCTACACTTGGTGTCAGTCTTCGGGGGCCGTTATAACACACTACCACAGATTTTTTTTTCCCCTCATACCTTGGTGGGTCAAGAAGATCAAGTTGTTGACAGGGTTCTTTTCTTCCAGGCCCTCTCCTTGGCTTGCGGATGGCCGGCTTCTTCCTTCTGTGCGTTTCTGGTGTCATCTTTCTTCTTCTCCTTCCTCTTCAGACAGGGTCTTATGTATCCCAGGCTGGCCTCAAACTTGCATGTAGCCAGAGATGTCCTCAAACCCCAATTCTCCTGCTTTCACCTTTCAAGTGCTGAACCGCCACCCGGTTTATGTGGTGCTGGGAATTGAACCCAGGGCATCCGCGTTCTAGGCAAGCACCCTACCAAGTGAGCTATCCTCCCAGCCTGTAATCAACTTATTCTTACAAGGACAGCACTCGTATTGGATTAGAGCCACCTTAATGATCTCATTTTAACTTAATTACTACTTTCAAGGTCCCAGCTCTAAATATAGTCACATTCTGAGGCACTGGTTTGTGGGGAAACATAATTGAGCCTAGAGCATCGGCTCTCGTGTGCAGTTCCTTGGGTGGCCCATGTCTTGTGGCTGGTACCACAGTTCCAGAGAGATCCTTGGAGTAAAGTCCTGACATCTTCCTCCTCCCTGCCCCACCCCCCTATTGGAGACAGGGTCTCATGTAGCCAAGCTGTCCCCAAACTTCCTGTGTGAGGACTAGGAACTTTTGAACTTTCTGACCCTACTTTCTAAATGCTTGGATTGTAGGTGTGCACCACTGCCCCTGGTTTGTGCTCTGTAGTGGGTCAAACCTAGGGAGGCCTTCCTTCGTGCTAGGCAAGCATGCTCCAACTGAAGTATTACATCTCCGCGGTCCCTCACCTTCCTCTTTTTTGTGCAGCTGATTGGGGGCCTGGTCCTGTCGGTGGGGATCTACGCAGAGGTCGAGAGGCAGAAATACAAAACCCTCGAGAGCGCCTTCCTGGCCCCGGCCATCATCCTCATCCTCCTGGGGGTGGTCATGTTCATTGTCTCCTTCATCGGGGTGCTAGCTTCTCTCCGGGACAACCTGTGCCTTCTCCAGTCGGTAAGTGCTTCCTCCCAGCCCTAGGATGGAGGGAGTGGTTCTTGGTGCCTCTAAGAAAGCAGAAGAGCCTGTCACTCTGCCCCGGCCGGCTCTGTTCCTTCTGTCTTTCACACAATCCAGCTGCCCTAGAACATTTCCTGAATCAGCCACTGTAGCACAGTGGTCCGGGTCCGCCTTGGCTACCTCACATCATCACGTATGTACATCTGACTTGGATACTGCTGTTCCCGAGATGCTGTGGTCTCTGTATTCCCAGCTGTTGAAATGACAGTCAGCTGAGAGCAAGCAAAGCCGGGGGATGGGATGATGAATCATCAGCTCACCAGCAAACCTGTGGGGGCCAAAGATCCTCACAGTACCACCGGGCAAGGCTGGGCAGTCTGTTTTCCCACTTCCAGCAGGACTGCTCCTGCTTCCCATCTTCAGGCACAGAATCTTTATTGCTTTTGAGTCCAGGGCGTATTACTTGGACACTCTGGCCAGAGTCCCAGTACACTGGAGTGCCTGGCTCAGATCACATGACCATCGGGTGGAGTGTTGTTGTCAACACAGCCCCTGTCTGTAGCTGAGGGATGCCACCCCAATGCTGGGGACACTGGGTGCGAAGGCCCATGTCCTCTGATGCATGTGTGTCTTCGCCTCACGGCCCCCAGCACCCTCTGAGGGGGTAGCTTTATAGTCAGACACAAGCAGGCTCTTGGGACTGCCCAAAGCTGGAAGTTGCTAGCATCAATTTGGTCAATATCTTTTCTTGGATAAGGGGATGGAGTGTGTGTCCTCCAAACTTCAGCCCCACCCCCATCCCTTCTATACTTGGTTGAGTAGGAAGCCCCTTCTGAGCTGTTTGGGGCCAGTGGAGACTCAGGGAATGGAAGTGCGACCCAGGCCTGCCCCCTCTGGCTGTGTTAGAGGGAGGATAACCACTCTAAGTGGGGGAGGAGCCTGCTGTTCATCTAGCCGCCACTGAGGGACAAATACGAGGAGTGTCTCCCTGGGGCAGCTCAGCCACTCTCTAGATTCAAGCCATCTTGAACATAGTCCTGTGTTCTCTAGGAAGGGCAGCAAGGCCCAGTCAGGGAGGACTACCACCTTATTATGCTTGATCTTAGCGCAGGTGAGGGGTCTTTTGAGCATACTCTCCGTTCCCCCCACCACCCCACAATTCCCCTGAATCTCTGAATCTTGTTTTCCAGTTTATGTATATCCTGGGGATCTGCCTCATAATGGAGCTTATTGGTGGCATAGTGGCACTGATCTTCCGGAACCAGGTAGGCCTGTGGGTTTATCATCAGCCATGTGCGTATTGAGCACCTACTGTGGGTGTGTTGGGCTTTACCCAAGGGTGCTGCCGTGGGCAGGGTCGATAGATGGTTTCTCTGAAGTAACTAAGAAAATGAAGTTGGGTGACCTGGGGTAGCCCAGACCATGCAGCACTGTAATCATGGCTGAGTGGGCAGAGGCAGGAGGAACCACCGGGCGGGCCCGCAGAACAGTGTGGATTGGCGTCTGCTTGGCCGGTGGGGTAAGGTATAGGGAGAAGGCTGGAAGGCGAGGTTGGAAGGCTGGCGTGGGGAGTAGATAGGTCCTCAGAGGCTGTGGGTTAGGTGTCCTGGGTGACTTTGAAAGGCAGTGAGCTGTTAGAGAGCTGTGTGCAGGGAAGGAACATAACCTGACTCACGTCTCGCTCCAGCTGCCAAGTGAAGAACAGGCAGTGAGGAAGTAAGGGTGACATGGGAGGCTGGGACAGTCATCCAGAGGAAAAGGAACGGTGTCTCAGAGGGAAGTGGAGGCAAATGTCCTCAGGCCTGACATAATGGGATTTGATGTGTGTTCTGGACCATTGTCCTGCATACAGGACTGAGAGGAGGGACAGGTTGAGTGAGTGATGCCTGGCACCCAAGGCCCACCAACACTGGACACCCAGCAGTGTCCGCAGAATGAGGACCTAACAGACCCGCACAAGTCTCACAGCTCCAGGTCCCCAATGCCTTCACTGCAGTCCACACTCAGGTGCCTCATACAAGCTGTGGGGCCTCGGTCAGGTCACGTGGCTTCGCTGACCCTGAGCACTCACTCCCGGAGTTTAGGGTGAATGTGATGAACAGGGCATGGCTCAGGTGTACACTAGACCCTCCTCGGCATCTCTTGTCCGAGATCCCACTAGTGATGGTGTAGAGCCGTCTTCCGGCTCAGGGTATCCTCTTTTTCTTGGGATGCTGGGGTGGAACCCAGGGGCTGCACACACTAGGCAAACGCTCTACCACTGAGCTGCACACCAGGGGCTCTGGCTTTTCTCCTGCAATCTTCCTCCGCTGCCTCCTTCCTCCTTCTGCGTTATAGGTAGGGCTTGGTCCCTGGCCTTCCAGGCACTGTTAAGATTATGTCTCATCAGGAGGTAGAGGTGGGCAGATCTCTGTGAGTTCAAGGCCAGCCTGGTCTGCATGGTCTAGCTGGCTCCAGGACAGCCACAACTATGTAGAGAGACCCTGTTTCAAAACAAGACTGTGCCTCAAGGGCTGTTGCTGAATCATGTAACTTGTCAGAAGTTGATCCCAAGTCACCAATTACTGTCCCAAACCCTCAAAGAGCATCATGTCTAATCCCTACTCCATTCTGCGTCGGCATGTGGTGTTCTGACCCAGGAGGGAACGTGAACAGTGAGACCCAATCCTAAACAAGTATAACCTACCTAGGACCTCAAGGTCTGCTTCCTAATGGGTGAGTTTGAAGACATTCAGGGGAGAGGGCCAGTTGCCACTGAAGAGGTTCAGGGGAGAGTCATCAGTGCCCAGAGGGATTAAGAAATCCTTCCTTCCAAGAACAGAAAGATGTGTGTGTGTGTGTGTGTGTGTGTGTGTGTGTGTGTGTTTTCTGAGACAGGGTCTCCATAGTCTGGTGGGCTCAAACTAGCTGGATAACAAGGATGATCTTGAGCCTACTGCCTGCATCTCCCAAGTGCAGGGATTACAGATGGGTGTCACCACACCCCAGGCCCCTTTAGGTGTTTTGTTTTTTCTTTCCACTTTTCATCTATTCTGAGCTGGTACTGGTTCACTTCCCGGCAGTCTCGGGTAGAGAGAGGTAATCAGTCCAGTTGTATATGGGTATGCTCTTCTGTGGTCAGCAAGGCTCTCAGTGGGCCAGCGGACTTGCAGGGGTCTAGGTTAGCACTTTCCTGGCTGAGTCCCAGGGCTGGCTCATGGTCAGTATCAATCACAGCTTTAATAAACCTGTCCCTTTCAAGTGAGCAAGTCCTGCTTCTAGTATGCCTGTCCAAGGCTGTCAGAGTTGTCATTTCCCAGTGCTGTGTAGGTCAGCCATGGCCATGACATCACTTCCTTCTTTTAAATGAGGGGCTGAGCTGAGTGAAGGCCACTGCCTTGGGAGCCTCTTGGGACCTCCAGTCCTCACAGCTCAAGAAGCCAAGGCCTGGGTCAGGAACGACTTCTCAGTTATCCCCACACCCTATGGGCTCCATGGCCCATGAAATATGAGCTTCATAGTGTGCGGGGGAGTTCAAGGCTAGCCCTCAACTCCTTGGTAAATTTGAGGCTACCTCAGCTACTTGAAACCCTGTCTCAAAACTAAACAAAACATGCCAAAGGCCAAGTGTGGTAGCGTAGAGGCAAGTGGATCTGTGAGTTCAAGGCCAGCCTGTTTTGCATAATGAGTTCCAGAACAGCCAAAGCTACACAGAGAAACTCTCTCAAAAATCATAGAGCCCTCTGGAATGACCTTACCAGATGAAGACGGCTCAGAGCTGATCTCTGTGGCCCCCAGAGTGGGGAAGATGACCACTTCTGAAACTCTCCTTGGGGAACAGAGCTTCTAGGGTTTGTTGTTGTTATTGTTACTTTTTTTTTTTTTTTCTGCCTTCCTTGGGGAATGGGTCATGAGCAAGGAACCAAGAACAAAAAAAAGTAAACATATAAAATATCGACACACGCCTGTAATCCCATGACTGGGGAGACTGAAGCAGGTGGATTGTTGAGGTTTTGAGGCCAACCTGAGCTACATAGTGCATTCCAGGCTAGCCAGGGGTATATAGCAAAACCCTGTCTCAAAAAAAAAAAAATCACAATCTAGTCATCATAACACTTAAAGTTGTTAGAACACAGCAGGCCTGGTGGCTCACAGCTATAATCTCTGAACTTCTGGAGGCTGAGGCTGGAGGATTGTAACTTTGAGGTTTATGTAGGTTACATAGTAATTCCTTATTTCAAAAATTAAAAAAAAAAAAAAAAAGATCTGGAGAAACAAACCAGAGTGGATTGGGTTGGTTTATTCTCGATCTATTTTTTTTCTCTAGCTCCTGAGTTTTTCTTTTTTGTTTTTTTGTGGTGGTGGCGGGGAATGCTACATTAAGCAACAAAAACAGCAGCAACAACACAATCAACCAGCATGCCCCCTTTGGCTCCACTGCATAGATTTCATAAGACAGGAGCCAGGCCAGCGCTGAGCATGGGGGAAGCTGCTGGGTGGGGGAGGGGTGGGTGCCAAGGAGGGAATAGAGAAGAGGAGGAAGAGGAGGAGGAGGAGGAGGAGGAGGAGGAGGAGGAGGAGGAGGAGGAGAGTGCCCAAGTCAACGGCTTCCCCTGGAGAAGGCAGATTTCTTTAGCCATTGGAGAACAAGTTCAGTGTCCAGCACCGTAGGCTGCCTGTTAATTCTGAGAGTCTACTTTGTGTGACAACTGAGAACTAGTCATCAGGCCAGGCTCTCAGGGAGCAGCCAAGGCCAGTTAGCGATAGGTAGATGCTTGGATTTGAGAAGAAACCGTCCCTGAGCCAGGTGAGATATCTGCATACAGGGGGACCCAGAGATCAGAGTGCAGTGGCTCCTAGTCTGTGCATATGTGTGGTGTGTGCTGAGGAGTCAAGTGGGGCCTGCAGAAAAATGTTCAGTGCTTTGACCCTGGGCATAGGAAGGGGACTTGGTGACCCCACAACCTGAGTTGTATGCTCCATTCTTATTGTTGTCCTAGCTTGCTCTAGGTTTCACCAAGAGAGCATCAGGGGGGTCAGAGGTGGCAAAACTGAGCAGAAACACTGGAGGGTCTGGAGCTACAGCTGGTTGGTCTGTACTTCTCTCCCAGGCTCCCTGCCACCTCTCCCAGCAGAACAAAGTGACTTCAGATGGCTTTCTGTCTTGATCAGAGGATGCCTTGGTTATTCCTGATGCCAAGCCAGAGACTGGCAGGCAGCACCACCCTGGTTATCTTATCCTGGCATAGCATACTAGATGGCACTTAGGATATCCTGAAGTCAGGGGCAGGACAAAGCTGGTGGATCCACAGTCCCCTTGGCTAAGCACCTGGATGTGTAGACAACTGCCTGAGGTCTCAGGAGCTGTCCAGAAAGTGACAGAAGCTTTGGGTAGCCCACAGAGGGGCCAGAGCAATTTTATCCCTAGAGGGGCTGGATTGTCCTCCAGCAGCCAGCCTGTGGGATGCTCTTGGAATCCTTCACACTTGTCCCCTGCACAGGAGCACCATATGCCTCCATCCGTGTAAACTAGTCCAATACTTCTCTGGGGTGAGGCAGAAGTATCCAAGGCTAGAGATCTAGATCTAAAGGAAAATTCTGGGAAAGATAGGTCTGCATGACTTTATCTGGTGGCTTAACACACTTTGAGAGTCACGTGGCCTCTGATGTTTGCTTGCTCCGGGTCATGTGCCCTTCCGTGGTATGTGCCAGCCCTGGTGAAAGGCAGCCTGCTGGATGAAGTTGCTCCTGTTGGTGTGACCTGGTTGAGAGCTGGATGTGGTGACAGTGGTGTGGCTGGCCTCTGGGAGCAGCTACAGAAGCTAGAGTTCCCTCTTCGGTGCCCTGTCCCCGCTCTGATTGACTCCGACTCTCTTGAACCATGCATGATGAGAGCCGGGGACACTCACAAGCACTTTATGACTTGGAAACCACACCACCTGAGTGCATCATGGGAATTTATGACTGCCCCCACCCCTTTTCAATGGCCATAGCCTAGGGGCCACCTCGGTATCCTGTTCATGTTCCCAGGAAACATAACACACCCACAATTCCAGGAGCAGTGTAGGTTTGCAGCAGCCAAAACAACTCCAAGAACCATCTCATTGAGCTGGCCGGGCCGGGACTATCTCCTCCCCCTGTCTGGTCAGGGAGGTTCTCTGCAGGTCCTTCCCCACTAACAGGGGTAGTACAGCTCCCTGGATGGAAAGATGGTCCTCATATGGGTATATGGGGTTTCCTGGTCTGTTGGTCTGTCTTGATGGGGCCAGCACATACCTCAGATACTAACAGGACTTAGCAGGGGAGGGAGAATGCATTAGATAGATAGACAGACAGATAGATAGATAGATAGATAGATAGATAGATAGATAGATAAGACCCCACAGGCTACCAGTCTACCCTGGCCACTGTTCCTCCTGCCCTCATCTACCCCATGGCCTGCCCTGAGGGAAGGGACTCCATGGAGATCTAGGAAGGGAGGGCCATGGTGAGTCAGCTCTGTGTCCCCAGTGCCTGGAGAGTGGAAAGAAGCTGTTCACATCACATTTCCATCCTCATAGCCTAGACAAATCCCTAACCCTGGTGTCACCCACATGCCTAGCTCAACCAATGCAGCCCTGAAGTGCATCATTCAGGGCTGTGAGCTCATTCCCTTGCCCCCTCAGGGTGGCAGACAGACCTCGCCCTGGTGTCCTATTTCTTATTCATCCCCACCCCACCCCAGCCAGCTGGCCTGTCACCGCATCCCCCAGAGGAACAGGCAGGCAAGGTTAGATGGGAGGGTCAGGCTAAGATTTGGTTGCCCCTTGTTCTGCCTACGCACTGTGGCTGACAGGCAGTTGCCAGTGCCAGACCCACGAAGGGCTGTGTGCTGGTGACCTCAGAGCCTCTCGGAGAAGCCCGTGGCTTCCCTTTCCTCCTAGGGTCCATGCTGCTGCTGGTCATCATCAGAGGTGTGGGGGAGGGGAGGTCCTCCAGGCTCTCAAGTCAGGCCCTGTCCTCACCTCACTTTAAGGAGTGTGCTTCTCAGGAAGAGGCAGCCACACCAGAGCCTAGGCTTCTTAGCTTGGGACGTGGAGTATGTCGGGCTGGTGGTCTGGGGTCTTGGTCAGCTGGGGGACCTCGGATAAGGCATATTGATCTCAGAACTGCAAGTGTCTCATGTAAGCTCCAGGAGGCTCATACTAGGGGCTACTGCTCTGGCAGGAGGTCCTTTGGGCAAGCAGTGGGCCTTAGCACCCCTGGGGACTGAGCTTCCTCTGTGACAGTATGAAGTGGCACCCTGAGGGATCTGTTCCCCACATGCAGAGATGTCTGGGTTACTGGGACCTACCGTATGTCCAGCATTTCATGAGCACTTTCAGGGGTTCAAACCCCTGACACCCTCAGAAGGCTGACTATACTTGCCTCCCTATTTTGTGGATGAGAAAGGAGGCTTGGAGATTCAAAGTGCCTGGGGCCTGAGGCAGCAGGGTCTGTGCCCCTAACCATGAGACTTGATGGTCCCTCTTAGCTTCATCTCTAATCTGGAAGGTCCCCAAGGTTGTTTCACCAAAGGGAAACTAAACCCTAACAGGGCCTAGAAGCTGGCCCTTGCCATCCTAGTATACCTCATGGTGCCTCCCCCAGGAATTGTCTGGCCGCTCTGTCCTGTACCAGAGCCAAGAATGCCCTTTTGTGCCCAGTCTCTGTTGGTGCTCCGCCTCTGCTCTGAAAGCTTTGATTGTCACAGCAAGCCTGTGGCTGGGCTGCCCACTCTCCCACCCCAGCCCTGCCCGCTGTGGAGTCTTTGTATTCCAGGGACCTCAGCACAACAACCGCCTGTTGATCCCGGGAGTCCAGCGTGACTGGGAGAGGGTGACATTCCAGCGCTCTTCCGGGTGGAGAGTGACCGTGCCCAAACTGGGAGGAGACTGTGTGGCCTGAGGGTCAGAGTACCAAGTGATGAAGAGAGGCCCATGGAGGGGGTCAGGGGACCTGATTCCAGTCCTGACCAGCCTGCTCGGTGACCCAGGGCAAAGTCTGTCCTCTATCCTCCCTTTCTCCCAGCCCCATAGTCCTCTTCCCCTGGGGTCTCAGTTTCCCTTTTTGGTAAAGCAAGAGGTTGGGTGATGAGAGTGAGGAGAACCAAAGGAAGATTCCGGCTCAGGCCTGTTGCTGGGCAGGGCAGAGAATATATGCCATGCCGGGAATCAGGAGGGGTGAGGCCCAGCACGCTGCTTCAGAGCTGGAGCCTGGCAGTGTAGCAGGAATTTTAAAGGGTCTTATTAATAAAAACAAACCCAGAGCCAGGTATTGGGGTGAATGCTGGAAGATCAGAGAAGCAGAACAAGCCACAGCCACCTCATCTTGCCGATTCCTCAGCTGATCCTGTTTCCTCAGACTGGAGGTCTCTGAGTCCTTATCCAAATGGATCTCAGCTGAATTGCTTCTTGAAAGCCCGAAAGCTTAACCAGCTCTAGTTCCTGGTCCTCAGGCCTTATGTACCTTTCTGCTTTCTGCCATCACTTCCTGGGATTAAAGGCGTGAGTCACCATTCCTGGCTGTTTCCAATGTGGCCTTGAACTCACAGAGATCCGGATAGATCTCTGCCTCCCAAGTGATAGGATTAAAGGCATGAGTGCCACTATTTTCTGGCCTCTGTATCTAGTGGTTGTTCTGTTCTCTGACCCCAGATAACTTTATTAGGGTGCACAATATTTTGGGGAACACAATATCACCACATGGCAGGCTGGCCTCTTAGGACCTGGGCCTTGAAAGCCTGGGGAATATCTGTGGGCTGGACAGTCTCAGGTGTTCAAGGTAGGGAGTGGAGGGGAACTTCTACTCAAGTAGGTGGGAACTGTTGGGCACACCTCTGTGCTAACCTGGACTTCTAGAATGATCTGGACCTAGCCTCTGATGTGTGCTCCTTTTCCTTCTGGATAGACCATTGACTTTCTGAATGACAACATTCGGAGAGGAATTGAGAACTACTACGATGACCTGGACTTCAAGAACATCATGGACTTTGTTCAGAAGAAGGTGACATGGGGAGCGTGGGGTCAGAGGGGTACTGCCAGGACCTTTGCCCCAGATCTGAGCCTCTGTTCCAGAGAGTGGGGTGAAGGGCCAGGTGACCTTTCCATTCCCAATGCAGGTGGCTGGCCTAGGGATGGCCCTTCAGACATGGGGGAAACAAGTCACAAGGCCAGATGTCACTCTGGCCACTTTGCAGGGCCCCAGGACCCCGGCCCCCTGGGTGACAGGGATCTCCTTCTCTCAGGACTGGCTGACCTTCCCCCAGTGTCCAGCCTACCAGACCCAGTCCCTCTAGTGTGGAGAGCTCCCTTCAGCAAAGGTGGGGAGAAAACTCTCTCCTAATCCCAGCTTCCTCCGTTGGACACAGGACAAGACCCCTCCCATCACTCTGACACATAATTGAATGTGATGATGATTGTGTGTCCTCTTGGGACACACTGTCCCTCTCCCCGAGGCCCAGCCCAGTATGGGGGTGCAACAGTCACAGCTGCATCAGGGCCACCCTTTCCTGGGGCTTGCCTGCTTCCCTCTTTGTCCTGAGGAGCAGGTTTCTTGTCTGCACCATGGGGCCAATTCTGGTCTCTCCCCTGGCTGTGGCTGAGACTCCCTCGGCTTCTTTCTGACATGTTTAGAGCAGAGCCAGTATAGTGGGGTCACCCTCATTCATTGAGGCAGCCCTGGCTGCTGGCTCTGCCCTGCTCGGTTTTTCAACATGGCACAGGTACCAACGAGTCACGCTCACCTGCCTGATTCTGGAAGCACTATTAAGTGGCATGCCTGTATTTTTAAGCCTGTGGCTGTGTTTCCAAGCCCGCAGGCAGTGGCTAGGAGAAACCTCTTTGTATCAAGGCCCATGGGAGACTGTGGGAGTCCGAGCTGTTGCTGCTGAAGCCTACTGAGGCCAGGGGACATGTCTCTGTACCGGGTCTGTAATGAGACCTGAACTAGAAAGCTGCTTTAGGCTCTTTGTTTTAGAAATTTTTTTTTTAAGCTCTCAGGTTTTATGTGGAAATTCTTACCCCATGTTGGGCGCCAATTTTAGATGGAAGTTTTCCTGTGTCATGCAGCTGCTCGGTCCCAAATAAACACACAGAGGTTTATATTAATTACAAACTGTTTGGTCTATGGCTCAGGCTTATTATTAACCAGCTCTTTCATCTTAAATTAACCCATTTCTATTATTCTATGTATCGCCACGTGTCTTGTTGCTTTCCCTGTGTTCCATTATATCTTGTTCCCCTAGCGGCCTCAGTGTTTGTCTCAACTCTACCTTTCTTCTTCCTATCTCTCTCTTGGATTTCCCACCTGCCTATAACCTGTCTTACCATAGGCCAAAGCAACTTCTTTATTAACCAATGGTAGCAACACGTATTCACAGCATACAGAAAGGCCATCCCACAGCAGGGGACAGTGATGTTGGAGGGTCACAGGCCCCCCACGCCTGGCAGTTGAGTGTTCCTGGTCCCCTGTGTGAGTCTTCAGTGGAGGCCCAGCCTCACTACACCCCAGGCCTTTGGCTCTGTGCTCCTCTGTAGGAGAAACAGGTGCAGCTTCTGGGAGAGTGTTTCCTGCCAGCCCAGACTGGGAGAGCCGAGTCATTCTCCTGGTAGACGCTTTTGTTGGAACCAGCCTTTCGCTGGCTCGGAGATTTAATTTCTCCTTAGGTGGGGGTGGGAGGTGACTAATGCTCACTGGGCCTGGTGCAGAATGCTTCCTGCGGAGACTCTCTTACAGTCCGGTTCAGCCACACCGAGCTGGCATTGCTCTTTCTAGCAGACACGCTTCTGAGGCCCAGAGAGGCTGAGCACCTTGCCTATGGTCACTCCTCTGGAGTGGTGATGTGAGGATTTGAATGTGTATCTGTCCAGCAGCAGAATAAATGTCCCCTGAACAACATTGCACATAGGCATTTGTGGATCTCAAGGAAGTCCTGGTGGCTGACAGGGCACTGTGGAGACTTCAGAAGGGGCCCAGTGGTGTCTACCTGTGCTTCTACCACACGGTCCTTCAGCTCCCCACTCCTGGAACACAGTCCAGACCCCAACATGGTCCTTCAGCTCCCCACTCCTGGAACACAGTCCAGACCCCTGTTTGCTCTGCCTGATGGGTCTCTTCACATTTGGCTTCTGTTCCCTGAACCTCATTCCCTCTGCTCACTGGCTTTTCCACCTGCTGCTGAAGTACAGCCTCGCTTCTGCACAGGGCCTTTGCACATACATGTTCACTGTCTCTCCCTTGTTCATGTTTCAGATGAAATGTCCTCTCCTTTGAGCAGCCTTTCCTGTCCTCCCAACATAAAGCCACCCCTCCCCCCACTTCCCTGTGCCCAGGTATACAGCATCCCTTCCTGGTCACCCCCTCCCCTAGGTGGTTTTGGTATAGTTCTTTTTGTTTGTTTGTGTTTGTTTTTGTTTTTGAGAGTCTTTTACTGTAGCTGAGGCTGTCCTAGAACTCACTGTGTAGCCCAGGTTGGCTTCAAACTTGTACCATTCCTCCTGCTGGGATTCCAGGCATGCCCGCATGCTTGGCTGTGGCTCTCATCATTTGGCCAGTAGGGTCCGTCTGTGCAGAGCCCAGGAGGAAGCCATCCAGCTAGTCCCTCTGCACAACTGTTCTCTGCCACCACCCCCATCCCCACCCCCACCCCCAAGCTGGCCCTGGCACAGAAGGGAGAGGTGGGAGGGGGAGGCTAAGGGGAGAGCCTAGGGTAGTTTATTCAGGTTTCCAAGGTCAGGATGGAGCAGAGCTTCCCCTGGACTGGCCTCTGAGGCTGTCTTCTCCAGCTAGACCCCGACCCCCGGGAGCTTGATGATGAAGGAGAAGATGCAGACCAGTTGCCAGGGACAGACTTCCTTTCCAGTGTCTAGTCACTACCTTGTGTCCAGTTGAAGGAGTCCAGCCTTGCCCTGCATGTCTCTTCCGGGTGGAGGGCTCACCCCCTTTTGGATGGCCATGCCACTTCTTGACAGCTCTGGCCTAACAGAGTATGACTTCATGAGGCCCTGGCACTCCCTCCCCCACCCTGGCACTCCCTCCCCCACCCTGGTACTCCCTCCCCCACCCCGGCACTCCCACCCCACCCCGGTACTCCCCCTCACACCGACACCCACCTCATCAGCATCCTCTTAGCCGGAGCTTCCTGCCTCTGACCCTGGCCTTGGCAATGACCGCGGATCTTTCTTTGTGTTTTCCTCCTCAGTTTAAATGCTGCGGCGGAGAGGATTACAGGGACTGGAGCAAAAACCAGTACCACGACTGCAGCGCCCCCGGGCCCCTGGCCTGCGGGGTGCCCTACACCTGCTGCATCCGGAACACGGTAACCGCGGTGGCGTGGGGCTGGGCGCGGGATCGCCCGGCTGGCCACAAGGCCCCCATTCTGCCCGTGTGGAGTGGGCAGGAGGTGGTGGTCGGCTCTGGCGAAGGGGAGCTGGGTGGGCAGCCTCCTCTGTGAGTGTGTCAGTGAACATCTCTTGAGCACGTGCATGTGTGGGCGTGGCCCACGTCTTTGTATTCCCTGGGCCCTCACAACAGCCTTGGGGAGGCCGGGGGGTGGGGTGGGGTGGGGTGGGGTGCTGTTACTCTACCCCCTTTAGAAGGCTTGCCCGAGGTTGGCAGGGCTGGGATGGGATGCAGCTGTGTCAGGCTAACACAGGGCCAGGCGCTCAGCAGGGGCAGCCAGCTCCACCCTGCAGGCAGAGCACTGTGCAGGCGTGGTGAGCACCCGCCGAGCTGTGGCCAGAAGGGACGGTGATGTAAATGCCAGCCTCCACCTTTCCCCAGCGGGAACCTCTCAGCTGTCACTTCCCCAGTCATCTGGGACGCCGAGCTGTGCCGTCACCGCTCACACACGTCCTGATGTGTGTGACAAGTATGTCAGGAACTGCCCGGGTTTCTAGACTGGAGCAGAAAAGAAAAGCCTGACAGTTAACTACCCCACCCCACCCCCATACTCCCCATGCAAAGTCTCTTGTTGATGGTTTCAACAGCTGTGCCTATCACCCCAGCCTGTAACCATAGCAATGGAGTGGCTGTGGGCGGGGCCTCACCCAAAGTCTGGAACAGTGCCAAATGAACTTACCCAGGGAGAGGCGGGGCTGAGGGACTTTGGAAACACCCCCACCCCCCACCCCGCTGCTGTTTTAGTGGGGGCGGGGACCTCTGAGCCAGGTGAGTGCCCTGAAAGGTTCCCAGGGTCTGCAGAGAAATGCAGAAGGTGAGCCTGAACTTCATCGCCCCTGGGTGCACTTTGGGTGCCCAAGATGAATTGTAGAAGCTCAATATGTCTTCCTTCATTTGTTCATTCATTCATTCATTCATTCATTCATTCAGCAATCATTGATTGAAGACCTACTGTGTGGCAGACATATTGCTAGGCTCTGGAGGGATTGCAGGCACACGTATAGAAGTCTCTGCCCAGATGGAAATGGCTTAGAGAGGGAAACTGACTGGATTATGAGGAAAACCCGGTATGGATTAGATACAGAGATGGATTAGGAGGAAAACCCTGAAGGAGGAAATTACACAGGTGTTTGGAGAGAGGGGGATTCGTGGCAGAGGGAGTGTCAAATGCAAAGGTCCTGGGGTGGGGATCGCCCTGGTGTGTTTGAGAAACAGCAGGAAGGCCTCTGTGGCTGGAGCAGGCCGAGATCAGCAGCGGGTAGGGGAGATTCAAGGTGGCACCCTGAAGATCACAGGCGGGGGCTGGTGTCCTCCTGAGTGACAGAAGTCAGCCCTGAGGTGCTAGCAGCAAGCAGCAGGTGTAGCAGGAGGTTCTGAGGGATCCACCAGTGCTGGAGGGCAGGCTGCAGTGCACACAGAAACTCACGCAGGGTGGGAGGGTGGGTGGGCACTGGAGGAGGCTGGGTGGGAGTCTCAGCTAAATCTATACATATGATCCTTCCAAGTTGACTCGCGCTGAGGCAGGGGAGTCAGGCCCTCACACTACCATGTCCACTAGGCGTCCTGGAGTCCCGCCTCCAGCTGCCCACTGAGGTCTCTCTTGGTTCCTCCTTCTCAGCTACATTTCTAGTTCATCACCTTCTCTCTAGGCTACCAGTGCTGAGGCGGGGGCTTCCTTTTGTCCTCTGTGCCTCAAGTCCCTAAAATGGTGCCTGGTATCCAACAAATGCCGATTAACATTTGCCCAACGAGTGAACGGCTGGACCTTTCCGTAGGGGTCAGTGCCATGTGAGCGCTGGGCACTGCTGGATGTGAAGGCATCCAAGGGGAGTGTCTTAACTGAGAAAGGTTATTTTATGCACGTGCCAAACCCTGCCACTTAGAATGACCTGGTGACATCCGGGTCATAAGCAGTGTCACCCTGGCCAGAGCCCTTTCATACACTTGTCCCTGTGACAGCACTTTACCTCCTGTGTATCTCATATGTGACACACACACCCAGCACATGGGGCGGGTTCACAGGTCACAGTCTCTGACGTTCCAGAATCGGCTGGGAGAACTGCTCGCCCACTCCCCGACCCCACCCCTGTATCTGTCAAGTGCTGCCTCCTCTTCATCCTCTTGGGGGTTGGATCTCAGAAGTGATGCCAGAGGCCATGCTGGCTACTCGGCTGCTCACCTGCCTTGTCCCTGGCGCCAGGGGCTCTCTGGTGGAGCAGAGGCCTCACTTACTGAGCAGAGGCCTCACATATGCAGGGACCCAAGCTGGATTTAGGCTGGACCTGGGACTTCGCCTCTCCCCTTATGGCTGAAGATACGACCAAACAGGGCACAGGCAATGATGGGAAGTGTAGGGGGCCTACTTGGGAAGGAATTGGATGGGGGCTAGAGTCCGGCCATAGGGTTCCCATGTGTAAGTCAGTCAGCAGGGAGCCCCGGAGAGTGGCCCTTTTTTTTCAGAGAAGAACTTCTGTGGCTCCTTGGTGGTGAATGAAGCCAGCGTTGAAAGGTCAGGGAAGCGTGGCCAGTGGCCCAGCTTTGCCCTCAGGTAAACCACCACTGGTAGGGGCCCAGTTGTGGTTTGAGAAGTTCCTTTCTGAGAGCCAGTAAAACGAGAGCAGCTTGGCTTGAGACTGAGAAGTACAGATGGGTCAGCAAGGGGGTGCCTCGGGGTGCTTCCAGCTGAGAACTTAGACTGCTGCTGGTGGAGGGGAGATCTCTCACGAGCACCCCCAGGAAGTGGTGGGGCGGGGGGGGGCGCATCCGCGCTTAGTTCTCCACTGGGCATTTCTTGGGAGAGGTAGCTATGAAGCAGGAGGTGGGAAATCTCAGCTCCGTCCACACCAGACTGTACACCCACCCCTTGGCTCTCTCATCTGCAAAGGGCGTGTCCTTCAGATTGTAGCCTGTAGAGTCATGGCTTGTGATATGTTTCTGTTTCAGACAGATGTCGTTGTCAACACCATGTGTGGCTACAAAACAATTGACAAGGAGGTAATGGCTTGGAAACCCTTTGTCCCCAGAAATGGCGCCCCTCTCGTCCCACTCCCCAGATGATGGAGGGTTTCTAGTGAAGGGCTTCTGACTGCTCATGTTTCCCAGCGCTCCCTGGCCTTCAGTCACAGACGGGCCCAGGGAGCTGGGGGAGGCACCTGCCCAGGTGTGCCGAATCCTTACTCCAGGCAGGTTTATCTGTGTGAGACATCATTCCCTCCCAGGGCCCCTCACATGCTGCCTGCCCGGCCCTATAGTGTGTTGACAGCTCACAATGCCTGGGACCCAGGAGTCCCTGGGGAAGAGCAAGTCCTTCCTGGATATCCCCCTGCATCAGCTTTCTGGACAGATCCTCAGGAAGCTGGGGTGGTGGGTCTCCCTATGGAGCCCCGGCTGATGTGGAACTTCATATATAGAGGTTAGGTTGGCCTTAAACTCACAGAGATTCTCCTGCTTCTGCCTCCCGAGTGAGTGCTAGGATTAGAGGTATATACCACCATGCCCAGTCTTTTTTCTTTCTTTCTTCAATAACCCACTGGGTCTAATTAGTTCTGCCCATATATACATGAGGGTGGGGGAATCCTCTGGAACATGGGTAGCCTGCCAGCAGCCACACCCCCCAAATGACGTTTTTAATAATTTTGGGCATGAAGCCAAGTTTCATGGATGTTTCACTTGTGGAAAAATCTAACATAGTAATTCTGGAAGCTTCACTGCCCATTAAAACAGTGTAGTTGTGGGATTTTGTTGATGCTTTCTCACATATACCTGGAGTTGGCTGTTGGCTCTGGTAAGAGCCTGCAGGGCTGGGTGGCACCTGAGAGGCACATGGGCATACTCTGGCATCCTCAGTTCCCAGCCGTTCTGACCACCAAAGTGCTGCCACACTGCCCTCAGTGCTGTCCCAGGAGCAGTACTGGAAAACCCAGCTCCACCCCCCCACCCCCCCACCCCCACCCCACCCCACCCCCACCCCCGTGCTGACACCCTCCTCCCGAACAGCGCCTGAATGCACAGAACATCATTTATGTCCGGGGCTGCACCAATGCCGTGCTGATATGGTTCATGGACAACTACACCATCATGGCGGGTCTCTTACTGGGCATCCTGCTTCCTCAGGTGGGTAGCCTGTGGGTGCAGATGAAGCCAGGCTGGGTGATGAAGGTGGATGTTTAGAACCCTCGAGAGAGAGGCCTGGGGTGGGGGGTCTGGAAGGAGAGGCAAATGGAGTGACCTCAGTTGCTCTCTCGGCACTGGCTCTGGCTTCAGTCCATTGGTGAGATATGATTGGTCACGCCGTCCACTTAACAGAGGTGGAAACGGAAGCTTCAAAATGTGAAGTGACTTTCCCACGGTCCCCTGGATAAAGTGTGGCAGAGTCGGGGTGGAGGCAGATGGCCCAGCACAGAGGGGCCTTTGCTAGGGAGGCACAGGAAAGTCTCCATGTCCCTGGGAGGGCTAGAAGAGGTCCAACCTGGGGCTGCCGGGGCAGTGCATGCTGGGATGCCTCACCCCCCCCACCCCCCCAACTCCCCCCCCACCCCCGCCACCCAGTGTCATCGAGGGGACTGTCAGGAAGGGATGCCCGTGTGTCTGCAGACTCTCACCTGCCTTCTCTCTGTCCTCAGTTCCTTGGTGTGTTGCTGACACTACTGTACATCACCCGAGTGGAGGACATTATCTTGGAGCACTCTGTCACCGATGGATTGCTGGGACCCGGTGCCAAGTCCAGCGTGGACGCATCGGGCACCGGGTGCTGCCTGTGTTATCCCAATTAGGACCTGGTCTGGTGCAGCGGCCTCAGCAGGACTGTACTGCACGGCACATCCCAGTCTTCACAAGCCAGCCAGGACCAGCTCCAGCTCCGATGGCCACTCCTCCCAGAGGAAGGCTGAGCCTTATGGAACCCCGGGAAACAGGGATGGCCCAGCTCCAGTTCTGGGCCCCAGAGAAGGAAGCTCGGGGCTCAGTTTATTTCTGGCGGTGCCTTGGCCAGTGGTCATTATGCTCCTTCAAGAGCAGGTTTGCAGTGATTTTTGAGGAGAGAGAATGTGTTTGTTCCACGGGGCAGGAAGTACTGGGTTCCGCCCCTGGGACCACTGCTCCAGGTGGGAGATTGGACCATGTCTCAAATTTCCAGGTGCCTTGAGCCCTCTGTAAGGCTCCTGCTTTGCCCACCCGTTTTGTACGTGGTTTTTATAACATGTTTTGTACACAATTAACAAGAGTTTCTGGCTACTCAAAACTAGCCACCACCCCCCTACTCCCCAGTCCACTCATCCCTCCGAGTCAGTTTATTAATCAAACAATAAAGAAGTGATTTTTTTTTGGGGGGGGTCGTCTTTCATTTGTGTTATTTGAAAGTCTCTTGGTACAGGGGTTGAGGGAGAGCTGCCCTGGAGAGAAGATTGGTATAGTTTGGGACGCTGAGGCCAGGGAGGCAGAGGGGACGGCACTGGTATTTCACACACTAGGGGAAACTGAGGCTGAGCAGTAAGACATAAAGCTCCATAGGTGGAGAAATGGTCACATCTTGGAGAAGTAACTGAGCTCAGGGCTGGGGAAGGAAAGTGGTGTAGGAAATCTGCAGGTTGTAGCCAGGGACCCATGCCAAGCAAAGCTTGGTGCTGGTCGCCCCCTGCTGGAAAAGGCAGGCCTTGCAGAAACAGTCGACTCAAGTGTGTGTGACCCCCAACCCCCACCTGGGTTCTAGATTTTTTTGTGAGGTTCTTAGTAGATGGGTCAATAGAAATAAAACAAGAATCTCCATGGTATGAAGAAGGGCAGGGGCGGGGCTCTAAAGAGAGCTCCATGGCAACGAACACATCACAGAGGCCACTTGAGGCCAGGCCTAAACATCTAGCATATAATGGTAACGCCTTTAATGCTCACGGCTGTTGGCAGGCTTTCCTATCATCTCTGTTTTGTTGATGGGGAAACAGGCAGAGTGGTTAAGTGACGTGCTGAGGCACGGGACTGCTTATGAAGCACCTCTATCTGAATTGTATCTGTCGATAGATTTTCCTCCACGTGCAAAACCCAGCATGGCCGGGACGGCTGCTCCCACGCTCACTGTGGACGCTTCTGCCTATCCCCCTTTGGTTATTGAGATAGAGTCTCATGCAGCCCAGGCTGGCCTCAAACTCACTGTGTAGCTGAGGATGACCTTCAGCTTCAGACTTTCATGCTTCCTCCTCACGAATGCCGGGGTTACAGGCTTGCACCACCACATCCTGTTTATGGAATGCTGGGTCTGGAGGATCTTTATATCCTTGGCTCCACTGACCCCCCCTTTGACCTGGGCACAGGGCTACCTCATGAACCTTCTAGCTCGGGTTGTTCTCAGAATTTTTTCGTGCCCAAAGGAGAGGGTAGAAATCTGTGGCCCAGCAACACGGCTGGAACACTCAGAATGGGTCTGGGACTACTCTGGAGCCTGCTTTGAAAAGCCTGCTACTCCGAAGCCCGGAGTCTGGTGATTCTGGTCATTTCCTCTTTCCACCACGAGGGCTGGAGGTTGGTGCCCACCCAGGCCTGAGTTCCCATGTGCTCTCTGACCAACAAACCTGTCCATCCCCTCTCCAGAAAAAACACATGGAGAGAGCTTTGCAAGCCAGTCTCAAAAGACTCCCCTGCTGTGGCCCTTCCTGTGACCCAGTGTCAAGGACATCATCTTGCCACCTTGTCTCTCAAGACTAGTCCCTAACCCACCCACATGGGCTTCAGCTTTGAAGATTTTGGTTTCATTTTGTTGTTTTCAAGACATGATTTTTCTGCGAAGCCCTGGCCATCCTGGATCTCACTCTGTAGACCAGATTAGCTTCGAACTCAGAGATCCACCTTCCTCTGCCTCCTCAGTGCTGGGATTAAGGGCTTGTGTCACCACTGCCTGGCAGTTTTGAATGTTTTGTTACAAGAAAAATGCATTTGTGAATGCAGAGAGGTTTCAAACCTAGGACAAATGGCTGAGGTGCCTAGTGAACATATCAAAGTGGATGCTAGCCGCTGGGTTCTCCCAGCACCCCTCAGCCCCTCCCTGTTACAGTGTCCTCCTGGCTTGCATACTCTGCCCCCCTACCTCAAACTTCTCCAGCCCAGGGCACTGTCTTCATGTGAAAATTCTAACAACTGTTCTGGAAACTTCCTTTTGAAGTATACCTAAATAAATATGGTTTTTCCAGGCATGGGGGATGCACGCCTGTAATTCCGCACTCAGGAGGCTGAGGCAGGAGGATTGAGTTCAAATCTAAACACCTATGTAGTATTGTCCTGTATCCATCACCTCTGTGCCTTTCCTTCTGTGGGCCAAAATAAACCCTTTGTTAAATGGCTTCTGTAGGGTAATTTGTCATAGCTGTGAGAAAAGTAACTGAGCTGGGACTCCAGAGTTTAAAGAGGCAAACGCAGGTGTAATTTAAAATAACAAGCATATTCACTGCTCTAAAGAACTTCCTCCTAACCCCTTCCTCCCAGCCCTCCCCAGCACGGCCTGCTCCCCACTCAGGTAACCCCTATCTGTTTTCTGCCTCTGTGTATCAGTTTGTCTTCACTAAAGTTTTTACAAGATTAGACTCACATGCACTCTTCGGGATCTGGCTACTTTCATATAATTATTTTGAAAGTCATTTATTTCTGTGGCTGAGTTGTATTCCATTGTATTGACAGGCCAGAGTTAATGTATGCATTTACCAATCTGGACATCTTTGTTGCTTATTTTTTTATTTTTTGGAGACAGTCTCATTATGTAGCCCTGGCTGGTCTGGAACTCAATGTGTAGACCAGGCTGGCCTCAAATTCACAGAGATGCACCTGAGATTAAAGGCGTGTGCTGCAATGTTCAACGACAACTTTATTCTGTGATTGTGAAGCTCTGAACATTTGCACATCTTTACAAAAACATGTTCCTGGCTTGACAAGAATGCTCTCTAGTGAAGGGCACTGGCTGTCAAGCTTGCTGATCTGAGTTCAGTCGTTGGAATCCACACAACGGAAGGAGAGAGCCAGTTCCTGCAAGCTGTCCTGTGACCTCTATTCTTGTTCTATGGCACAATGTCCACACATCGACATTGTGCACGTGCGCGTGTGCGCACGCGCACACACATGCACACACAATACACTAAAAAATATTTAAACTGGACCTTTTGTTTTCATATGACATATTCATATTGGAGAACTCTATACATTCCATATAAGCCCTTTTTGCATATGTATAATATGCAAATTCCAACTCCCCCAATCTTAGTGTTTAGGAGCACTGGCTGTGGAGTCGAGTTCAGTTCCCTGTACCCACATAGTGGCTCATAGCTGTCTGTAACTCCAGTTTCGGGGATCCAACATTCTTCTGGTCTCCACAGGCACCTACCTGCACATACGTGGGTGCACATACAGATTAGCAGGGACATACGCATAAATAAAAATAACAAATCACCCCATGTGGCACATGCCTGCTGTCCCAGTGGCTTGGGAGCCTGAGGCAGGAGGAGTTCTGAAGCCTAGGAGTTTAGAACCAGCCTGGATAATACTGAGGCCCTGCCTCTTAAGAAAAAGAAGTGTACCCTTGTGAGGGACTGTCCTCCCAGCCAAGCAACCCTGATCTGGGGAAGATCTGCTCTGCCTCCTTGCAAAACAATGATCGCAGCTGGGCTTGTTGACTGCTTCTGTCCCCTGATGGAGGGGTTGGGGAGGATCAGGAGAATCTCACCTGAGTCTCCAGCCACTCCCTACCACCTGCTGTAGGCAGCGCTACCTTAATTGCAAATGGCCTCCGGAAGTGGCTAGGGTATATAGGCTGGGGACCGGAGCTCCATCCATGCAGCTGTGGATAAGTTATCATCCCTACAGGGTGAGGGCTTTCCAGGTGCAGCCCTTTGGGGGAAGGAACCCCTCACCTATGCCCTGTAAGAACGCCCCATAAATTCACTAGTTCCCCGGAGTGAGCTTTGGTGGAATCGTGCCTTGGTTTGTCGTTGCCACCTTAGCTGTTACTTACGTGTCCCTCTGGGGAGGAATTTAGAGAGAGCCTTCGTGCTGCCTGCCCTGCGGTAAACGCCCCTGGACTTGAAGTTGCGCGTACAATCATGCCTGGGAGCCCCTAGGGGGAGCTAGAGTCGCAGTCTTGAGAGCCCCGGAAGGCAGAAGGCGCAGGCAAACGCAAACAGCAGCAATGGAAGCATGTAGCCATTAGGTGGCGCTGTCCCCGCACGCCTCAAAGTCCAGCTCTCTGCCACTGCGCTGTCCCAGAGGCTAAGCCTCACCTGGGGATCAGGTGGGGCCATCAATGTGTCCCCCACCTCCTCACCCAAAAGGACAGTCACAGGTGAGGTAGGCTAACGTCACCACAGCCACCGGAGTGTAATGGCTTCTCAATAAATAACTGTTCAAACCTGCTGTGCTGGCACAGGCAGGCCTGTAATCCCAGCGCTTGGGAGATAAACGGAGGCAGGAGGTCCAGGAATTCGAGGCCAGCCTCAGCTACACATTGAGTTCGAAGCAAGCCTTGAATAGCTTCACACTGAGTTTGAAGCAAGCCTTGACTAGATGAGACCCTGTTTCAAACAAATTGTTGAGCGAATGGATAACATAGACTAGAGGACCCAGGCGGTAGTAACTAAGGTGATTGTGGTCGGTCTTGTTATGCTACAATGTGTCATGCAGGACCTAGGGGCTCAGAGAGGCTGCGTGACTCACCAAGGTCACACAATCAGGAGAATAAGCCGACTCAGGACTTGAAGGCCTCTGCCTGCAGCTCTGTGACACAGGAGGACTGAGGCCACCTATTTGTCTTTTGTGCTCCCTCCTCACCCCACGCTAGCAGGGCACCGGGGGAATGCAGTTCCTCTCAGCCAGCACAGCCTGGCCCCCATCATTATGCAGCCACTAGAGGGAAGTCTAGACCTTTGGCATCCATGAGGGCCGAAGGAAGCCAAGGAGAGAGGCAGGACTTCTCTGCCAGAAGGAGCCTGTGGGGGCACTTGGTCTTGGTCATCCTTATCTTGACAGGATGACAGGAGACTAGACATGGAAGGTCTCTTGAGAGGGTGCTCAGTACTTGTCCTGCACACACACACACACACACACACACACACACACACACACACACACCATAATGCAGTGGGTACTGGGCTTGCATTGCTACGCATCGCTTATGAGGCTCCGTATCCCCCACCTACAGCAAGATTTTGAGCTGCTGTGCGTGCGCGCATGCTCTACTGTCTCCACAGAGCTGAGATCGTTCCAGGAGCACGGTGGACATAAATAGCCTCTGACTGGAGGATGATGGGCAGTGATTGGAGCACACGGGGATGATGGCCCCTGGGGCTCCTGGGACAGAGTGGGCTAGCTGCATTCCTCCACTAATCAGCAGAGGACCAGGCTAGATGCACAGTGCGCGGCTGCCAGCCTTGCCAAATATTTGTCTCTCTCTGAGCCTCTTTCTCCTCTCCCAAGAGAGCATCCAAGGTTGCTGGGTGTGATGGTTCAAGGGGTGACCGTGCCATGTGTAAGGATGCCCGTGTGTGCTACCTGCTATCCTGCTGGTGGTTGTACCCCTTTTCCTCTCACTGCTCCTGTGTCCTCCTCTCTGTCTGCCAAAATTGGCATTCTTGGCCCCAACAGGGCGTGCATGCACGCACACGCGTGCGCGCACACACACACACAC
The DNA here is from genome assembly GCF_949786415.1 of Peromyscus eremicus. Classification (NCBI taxonomy): domain Eukaryota; kingdom Metazoa; phylum Chordata; class Mammalia; order Rodentia; family Cricetidae; genus Peromyscus; species Peromyscus eremicus. Next base: position 23,578,696 of record NC_081432.1, read on the forward strand.
ACACACACACACACGCACACACACACACACACACACACACACACTCAGAGACAATTCATGATAGGAACAATAGTCAACAAAAGGTATAGTATCTTAATTAAAATTAGATCGGGGCTAGGGGGATGGCTCAGTGGTCAAGACATATGCTGCTCTAGCAGAGGACCTGGGTTCAGTTCCCAGCACCCATGTCAGGCAGCTCTGTAACTCTAGCTCCTGGGGATATGACGCCCTCTTCTGGCCTCCTGCCGCACCTACACTCACATGCATGTGTACGCATACAATGAGCACTGACATGCCCACACACAGTTAAATACAACTGGATATAAAAAATAGTAGTCCTAAATGTTTGGAAATCTAGTGCAAGATGTAGAGGATCGGCTGGAGAAACATTTCCAGGATCTAAAGGGAGAGGATGTAAGGACAGAGCATCTCATGGCAGGTGCTCCCTGCTCTGTCAGACACTCCTCCAGAAAAACAAACAAACAAACAAACAAACAAACAAGAACAACAAACTTCAGCCATAATAAACATTACCAAAGAAGTAAGCTCTTATTAATTTTATTTTTTTCTCCTCCTCCTCCCTCCTTCCTCTCCCTTTCTCTCCTGGCTGTGATGTGGGCTATCACACTTGGCCTTTTTGGAGCACTTTTTTTTTTTAATTTTGAGCCATGTGGGTGCTGAGAACCCAACTCGAGTCCTCTGGGAGAGCAGCCAATGCTCTTAACCACTGAGCCATCGCTCTGGCCCCTCTGTGTGTAACTGTTAATGTGTTTTGCTTACTGGCATTGCTATAAGAAGGGAAAGTATTAAGCTAAGGAGTGGAAGGAGATATTTCAAATTCACAAGTCTCTGAGGGAAAGAGATGGAGGAAGGGACGCAGTGGGATCTCAGCCTTAACCATATGGCTTTGCTTGCTTGCTTGCTTGCTTGCTTGCTTGCTTCCTTCCTTCCTTCCTTCCTTCCTTCCTTCCTTCCTTCCTTCCTTCCTTTTAAGGTTTATTTTTAATGTATGAGTGTCTATGTGGATGTACACAGTTGTCTGCAGAGACTAGAAGAGGCCGTGAGATCCCCTGGAGCTGGAGTCACAGGCAGTTATGAGAGATACTTGACATGGGTGCTGGGAACTAACTCCGGGTCCTCTGGAAGAGTAGTATGTGCTCTTAACCCCTGCACCATTTCTCCAGTCCCCAACTCTTTATTTTATTTAAAAAAATAATTTTTTTAAAAATTATTTTAGATTTTAAAATGTATTTTAAAAGCTTGGGATGCGGCTCAGCTGGTGGAAACAGAGTTTGTCTCAGACACACGAAGCTCTGGCTTTGGTCCCCAGCACTGCATAAGCAGATTGGCACCCGTTTACAATCCCAGAGCTCAGGACATGGAGGCAGGGGGACCAGAAATTCAAGACCATCCTCAGTTACATAGTTTATTTCAAGGACAGTCTGGGTGACATGAGTCTAAAAAGTCAAAAGTCATAAATAATTGAAAATTTTAAAAAAAAGAAAGAAAAACAAGATGTTTACATGTAAATTTTGGTCCCTTTGGGCTACCTAGAGATGAGAAATTTCCCAATTGCTATCTGTGCATTTGTGTTACTTGGTTCTTTTGCTTTTATTTTGTTTTATTAACTATTTTATTGTGCTTCTAAAACTTTGTTATTATATAGTGTGCATGGTGAGGGGCGGGGGCATTCACACCATGGAGCATATGTGGAGGTCGGAGGACAACTTTGTGGGGTCGGCCTCGCCTATCTTTACGTAGTTTCTGGGGATTGAACTCAGGTCTTCGGGCTTGCATGGCAAGTACTTGACCAGCTGAACGTCACGTCTTCTCACCCACAACTGGCCTTTTGTTAAGCTCTATTGATGACTCTCTCTCTCTCTCTCTCTCTCTCTCTCTCTCTCTCTCTCTCTTTCTCTCTCTCTCCTCTCTCTCTTTTGGCTTTTTGAGTCAGGGTTTCTCTGTGTAGTTTTGGTGCCTGTCCTGGATCTCGCTCTGTAGCCCAGGCTGGCCTCGAACTCACAGAGATCTTCCTGGCTCTGCCTCCCCAGTGCTGGAATTAAAGATGTGCACCACCACCGCCCAGCGCCTTCTCTTATTGACTCTTCCAGTCCATCTTCTCTGGGGATCCCTGGGCGTGGACATATGTGTTTAAAGTCTGCTTACTGCCTATATCCTAAGGCAAAACAAAAACTCTGTAGTCGGTAACATTCAGTTCCATCTTTGGTCTTCTCTTTCATTTAATAGGAGTTTTGTTTCTAAGAATTGTTTTCATCTGTATAAAATAGGTCTGTGATTCCTTATAAGATTACCTTCGAATATAAATAATAAAGTGATTGGCCCTTTCTTTGTAAGCGCAAAATGCAGCCTGCCAGTAAAAGACCTGACTGAGAAGAATACCTCGCTTGCCTACACTGTTAATCTGTAACAAGTTGCTTGGGTATGAATGTAGGTGGGTCCTTGGGATAACTTGTTTTTCACCTGTAATACATAAAATATTTAATCATGTAAGGGAGATGGACAACACGCTGTTTCTTGCCTGTATTCATTATAATCATTCACTTGAAAAATAGAATGCAACCACATGGTAATTTTTATATTGCTTCAAAGATTTTGCTGGGGTATATAAGCTGTAAGGGAAAGAACAGAGAGAGAAGAATGAGAGAAGAAAATCACCAGGAAAATCAAGAATAGAGAATAGAGAAGAAGAAAGAAGGAAACCATGGAGAAAGTGTGTCTTTTCCCTTACCCCCTCAGAGAAAAAAGTCATTGTAAGCAGACTCTATTGATTCCCTTCCAGCCCTGTGTGCCTGGAGGCTGGCCCCAGGGCAGCAGGGTGTGTGTGTATAGGGGGGAGGTGGACATCACCCCCAACAGCTCTGATTGTCCCAAAGCTAATCCAAAGGCAAATGAGCAAGCCGGTCCAATGGGAGCATCAGGAAGTGGAATTCTCTGGGCTGTGGTCAAATCAGTCTTTACCGTATCTCACCAAATCAGAGCCATATCTGGGAAGAGGGAACCCCAATTGAGAAAATGCAGCTAACTAGATGGCCTGTGGGCAAGCCAATGGGGCATTGTCTCAATTGATGATTGATGTAGAAGGGCTCAGCTCACTGTGGGCAGTGCCATTCCTAGGCTGGTGGTCCTGGGTTCTGTAAGAAAGCAGGCTGAGCAAGCCACAGGGAGCAAGCCAGTAAGCAGTACCCCTCCATGGCTTCTGCTTCAGTTCCTGCCTCCAGGTTCCTGCCCTGTTTGAGTTCCTGTCCTGACTCCTTTGAAGATGAACAGTGATATGGGAGTATAAGTCAAATAAACCCTTTCCTTTCCAAGTTGCTTTGGTCAAGGTGTTTTATTGCAGCAATGGTCACACCCACTAAGACAGCCATCTTGTTATACCAGTATGGGAAGAATTTACCCAGTTGCCAGGGGTGAAGTGACTCAGGGCTGGCCTCGAACTCATCCACCTGCCTCTGCCTCCCAAGCACTGGGATTAGAGGTGTGAGCCACCACCATGGGCTGGAGTTCTTGCTCAGCTGCTGGGGAGAGACTTCAGTTGAATTTCATAATAAGTGCCCCCTTTTCCTTCTTATATCCCCCCCAATTTCCCCTGCTTCCTATCCTTCCTCAAGGCTACTAAGGTGGTTTTCAAAGACTTAAGAACCAACTTAGAAGGCTTCCATCAGCCAAAGTAAGACAGCGTGAGCTTTGGTGGGAATAATATCTGTCACGGGTTGGAATCTGCCAAACACTTAACCCATGAGTCAATAGTGATGCTGAAAAATATAAAGAAGAGGAAAAAGAAAGAAAATTATCTCTCATTTGTCCTCTTTGGAGAATGCCAGAATTGCCATAAGCTGGACCAGTCAAGGGAAAGACTCGGCCATCCGCTCTCCTGGGGTACTATTCCACTCTCCTGGGGTACTATTCCGCTCTCCTGGGGTACTATTCCGCTCTCTCAGGATACGGACTCAGAATTGGTCCTCTGGAGTTCCAGAAGCCAGAGGGCAAACCTGTCCTCTGTGCTGGACCTAGCCAAGTGTAAGATCCAAGACAGTCAGCATGGAGCCTCTCAGAACCTGGGCACACTTGGTAAGAGGGAAGGCCAGAGATTGAGTCCATCCCCCAGTCTCCATGCCATGAACAACCCCCTTCTCAGGAAAGGAAAAGGTCTAACATAGTGTTACCAAGCACTGGCTAGCCAAGGAGACTCAGCAAACAGGCTCTACCTGCCGATTGATTGATAGATCGATCGACCACAGCTTGCCCTCCCTGACCCGAGCCCTAGTTGCAAAGTCAGCTAGAAATATTCTCGCCCCTCTTGACTGGCAGAAGGGTCGGCTCCACCAGGTGACTGTCTTAGCTACTTTCCCTGTGACTATGATAAAATACTCTGGCAAAAGCAGTTTAAAGGGTTTCTTCTGGTTCAGAGTTACAGTCCATCACGGCTGGGAAGTCAAGATGGTAGGAGGCTGAAGCAGCTGGACACATCACATCCACAGTCAGGAAGCACAGAGTGATGCACATGTGATCATCTCATCTCTGTGTTACTCAGCAAGCACTCTACAGACGGAGCCATCTCCCAAAGCCCCACTCTCTCCCTTTTTTATTCAGTGTGGGACCCCTGTTCGCTGGATGGTGCCAACTGCATCCACTGTGGGTCTTGCCCTCTCAGTTATCACCTGGACGTGTGTCTCCATGGTGATTCAAGTTGATAGTGATTAACTGTTCCGATACCCATCTTCCCCAAACAGCGTCTGTCCTTTGTAGCCTCTCCTGCTGTTCAAGTGCTCCCAATGTTACTCCTCTCACTTCCCTCCTGCTCCATCCCATGTGCCCAAAGTTGGTGGTGGTATTGGGGGGTGCACTTAAAATGAAATTCCTCTCCTGACCGAAGGGGGTTCCGGAAGTCCCAGACTCCAGTCACCTAGCTCCAGATCTGACAGGGCTACTCACAGGCTGGCATGCTGCTGGGCCAGAGGGGAAGAGGGGCATTGTCAGGGAAGACAGCCTGCAGCTGCCCCACTGGGAGGCTGGAAGGTCTGAATAGCTTCACAGCTCTGGACTTGGTTGTTGAATGGGGGCTTGGCCCCTCCCCGGCGGTGGCCTGGAATAGATGACATTTTCATTGCAAGCTAACAAGGGGAGAAATCCAATTACCTCACAAAGGGGCTCCTGAAGGGGTGTGCAGAAAAGGGGGGGGAGGGAGAAGGAGAAGGGAACCTGGTATGTGTGTGGGAGGGGAGTGAGAGAGCAAGCCTGTGTGTGTGTGTGTGTGTGTATGTGTGTGACTGAGTGTGTACATGAGTGAATTATGTGTGTGTATGAGAGTAAGAGAGTGTGTGAGAGAGAGTGTGTGTATGAGCTTGTGTGCAAGTGTGTGAAAATGTGTGTGTGACTGAGTGTGTACATGAGTGAATGTGTATGTATATGTGAGTGAATGTGAGTGTGAGCTTGTGTGTGAGTGTGTGTCTGAGAAAGTGTGTGTAAGCCTGTTTGAGTGTGTGTGTGAGAGTGTGACTGAGTGTGTATGTGAGTGAATTGTGGGGTGTGTGTGTGTGTGTGTGTGTGTGTGTGTAGGAAACTGGAGAGGAACAAAGCCCCAACGGGGACTTGGGGACCTCTATTCAGACAGGGAGATGAGATGTACCATTGGCCAGAGCTCCAGGTCCCAAGGGCCCCTCCCCGCAGAGTCATCTGAGCAGAGAAGACAAGACTCCAGGCTGCTGAGGGCAGCTCCTCCTCATAACTATCTGCCACCACCTCGGTCACCCGGTCACCCACGGAGTGACCAGCCTGCAGCTCCTCACGTCTGGCCTTTGCCCTTCCTTTACATTTATTGAAAGTCCGTTATTTAAACTTGGCATACAAAATAAAAATAAAAAGTCCAGGTAGCCAGCTCAGTGGGTAAAAGCCCTTACTACTGAGTCTAGAGGCCTGAGTTCCGTCTTGGGACTGGGACCCACAGAGTAGACATAGAGAACAAATTGTCCTCTGGCCTGCACATGTGTGAGCACACACACACACACACACACACACACACGCACATACAATTAATTAATTATTAAATGTAATAAAGATTTTTTTAAAAAAGTTTACATCCTAGCTGCAATTAGAAAAAAAGTAGAAACTAATTCTAAAGAGAGATGATTAGAATTACCCAACACTTGGAAGCGTCAGCGGGTGTTGGGGTGGTCAAGGGCCTGAGTGGAATCTGGGGCTCTCTGGAGTGGTTAGCAAACCCGGGCATCTCCTGGACCTCATTCCCCGTGGCGAGGACGGAATAAAAGCATCTCTCTAGAGATTAAAAAAGCTGCTCGAGGCAAGGCTATGCTGGAGGTGTCCTTCCCCCTCTCCAGGGCCGCGGGTGTCTCCACCTCCAGGCTGCTCTCAATTTTGCTTATCTGAACCTAAGTGCACGGTTTCCTCTCCAAAAAACAGGGACAAACTGGGGGTTCACTGTGTCACTTGGTGGATCTACTTTGCGCTCCGTGGAGGAGCCACGGGGCTCCCAGGAGGAGTCAGGAGCTAGAGGAGGCAGTTGCCGGCCCGGCCCCCTCTTTCCTTCCCCTAGGAAGGAAGGGCTGCAGACCCCCTTGTGAGGAAATTAGCTCCGGCTTCCTCCCGCCCAGCCAGAGCAAATCGGCCTTCAAAAGCTCTGAGCCTCCAGGCCACACAGCAAGTCCCTTTGTCGCCAGCCAGCCCGCCCCTCTCCCCTGCCTGAACTCTCCTGTTCCGAGGAGACTAAATGGGACTCTTACAGGACACAGGACTGAGGGACCCAGGGCTTGGACGGCGGGGGGTTGGGGCGGATAGGGGGTTGGGGGTGCTGTTGGAGGGAGGTGTCTGTCTGTCAGGATTTTTAACTGCCAAGCCAATTCTCTCTCGAAATTCAATCCCCTCTCCAAATTGGCGTATTGCCTCTTCATCCACCATGTTAAAGGTTTTTGGGGGGCACTCTGGCCCCCAAGGTGCTTAGTTCCCAAGGATGATACAACTCTGACCCCTATCACCTAGGACATTCGGGCAACGTGAAGAAGGGGCGGGGCTTGTTGGGGGCGGAGCTCAGATCAAGCCACACCCACCAGAACATGGACACTTAGGAACCTTTCTGGGCTTTAGGCCGGCACACACATACATCACCCCTGTTCTCAGAATGGTTGTGGAGAAGAGTCTGACCCCCAATAATTCTCAGAGGGTCTCCAATTAAGTCAGCTGCTTAGGGGGGAGAGGGAAGGGGAAGAAGAGAGAAGTAGACAGGTTGAAGCAGTCAGGAAGCATGGAGCAAAGGAAAAAAAAATCCACAAATAGTGAAAGCAGCAGCCAGCACTTCCCAGACCCACTCCTGCCTACCCTCCCTCCTATTCTACCCCAGTGGGCCAAGAGGTTGTTGAAGCTGGTTTACTTGACAGAGAACCCCCGATCCAGTCGTGGCTGTGTGGGCCCCAGCATTTCCTGACTCCCTGCCTATGACTATTCAGTCCCTTGACTCTGGTAAAGCCTCTCTCTTGGTTAGATTCAGCTTTTTTTCTTTTTCCTTCTTTCCCTTCCCTTCCCTTCCCTTCCCTTCCCTTCCCTTCCCTTCCCTTCCCTTCCCTTCCCTTCCCTTCCCTTCCCTTCCCTTCCCTTCCCTTCCCTTCCCTTCCCTTCCCTTCCCTTCCCTTCCCTTCCCTTCCCTTCCCTTCCCTTCCCTTCCCTTCCCTTCCCTTCCCTTCCCTTCCCTTCCCTTCCCTTCCCTTCCCTTCCCTTCCCTTCCCTTCCCTTCCCTTCCCTTCCCTTCCCTTCCCTTCCCTTCCCTTCCCTTCCCTTCCCTTCCCTTCCCTTCCCTTCCCTTCCCTTCCCTTCCCTTCCCTTCCCTTCCCTTCCCTTCCCTTCCCTTCCCTTCCCTTCCCTTCCCTTCCCTTCCCTTCCCTTCCCTTCCCTTCCCTTCCCTTCCCTTCCCTTCCCTTCCCTTCCCTTCCCTTCCCTTCCCTTCCCTTCCCTTCCCTTCCCTTCCCTTCCCTTCCCTTCCCTTCCCTTCCCTTCCCTTCCCTTCCCTTCCCTTCCCTTCCCTTCCCTTCCCTTCCCTTCCCTTCCCTTCCCTTCCCTTCCCTTCCCTTCCCTTCCCTTCCCTTCCCTTCCCTTCCCTTCCCTTCCCTTCCCTTCCCTTCCCTTCCCTTCCCTTCCCTTCCCTTCCCTTCCCTTCCCTTCCCTTCCCTTCCCTTCCCTTCCCTTCCCTTCCCTTCCCTTCCCTTCCCTTCCCTTCCCTTCCCTTCCCTTCCCTTCCCTTCCCTTCCCTTCCCTTCCCTTCCCTTCCCTTCCCTTCCCTTCCCTTCCCTTCCCTTCCCTTCCTTTCCCTTCCCTTCCCTTCCCTTTTATTCCTCTCTCTCTCCCTCCCTCCCTCCCTCCCTCCCTCCCTCCCTCCCTTCCTTCCTTCCTTCATGTGTGTGATGATGGCAACTCCACAGACCCCCCTTCCCCCTTCCCCAGTGCTAAAGGTAGGTGCCCCGCCCAGCTGACTCAACTTTCTTAACTTCAGGACTCCATGGCAGCCTCCCCCTTGCTCCACGGTGTGGTGTTCTTCTCCCTATGAACCACAGGTTCCTCACAGAGAGTCTGCTCAGTATTTCTCCAACTGCTAAAGGGACCTCTCTAAACATAAGTCCTCTGTTGGCAACAGTGGTGCTGAGGATCAAAGCCTGAGTCCTGGACAAGACAAGTAAGTGCCACCATGAGCCACATCCCCAGACCAGACCTAAACCTTAGTGCAGAGATCTCCTGTTCTGGGGTTTTGTGCGCTTCCCTCCCCCAAGCTTGTATCATTTATTTCTGTTTTGAAGAATCGTTATTATTATTAATTATTAGTGTGCTTGTGTGCGTGCATGCATGCATGCATGTGTGTGGGAGTGCACAAGTGTGTGTGATGTGCATGTGTACATGCATGTGTGCAAGTGCCTGCATGCTTTCGGGTGTGTGTTGTATGCATATGCATGCACATGTGTGATGTGTGTGTGTGCATCAGTGTGTGAAAGTACCTGCCTCTTCTTCTAGATCGACCCCTGAGCCTTATGGAAGTCGTGTTATTTTGATAGGTTGTGGCTCTCTGTAGTGGTCTCCGTCGGCTGTAAAGGAAAGTTTCCTTGATGAGGGGTGAGACTACATGTATCTGCGGGTATAGGGACAGATATTTGGTATGTAGCTAGGGGTGACATTGGTTTAGTAAAGTGTTGGCTGCAGGTTCTTCTTCAAGATCCACGACCTCACTAGCCCTGGGTACTCGGCTAGGTTCCCAGTACCAGGCACGGTTTCTCTCTTGTTAGGAGGGTCTTAGGTCCAGTTAGGGAGCCGTTGGTTATCACCAAGGTGTGTGCGCCGCTACAGCACCCTTAGGGGTATAGTGCCATAGTGGTCATTGTGGTAGTTTATAGGCATCCCATTTGGTTAGGACTGCTGGTTTCCTCCTTTGGAAGTATGGCATGGCTTTCTAGTCCTGTGAAAGCCAGTCTTCAGGAGGATGCCTTCAGGTCAGTTCCAGCTCAGGGGTCTCTGAGCCCTGTTCTGAAGTGCAAGGTGTCTTCAGCAATAGGGACTTACTTTCTACCTCGGGGGCGTGGGGGTAGGGGTGGGGGGTGGCGTAACCAAGGGTGGCAATGACAGCCTGAATGCTTTGGGGGTCTCTTGGATGACCCTGACCAAGAACTCCAAAGAGGGCTTCTCCTGTCTGGTGTTGGTAGTTTGTGTTTGATGGTCTGTGGCTCTTGGAGGGAACATTTTCAGCCCAGAAGAACATTTCATTTATGCTATATATGCTTATACACGGACCTGTGAGTATTATAGGTGTTTTTAGGTAGATAGTTAACAGTTTGATTCCTTAGGAAATTTTCAGACACCCTTACCGTAATTTTTTTTTTTTTTTTTTTTTTTTTTTGGTTTTTCAAGACAGGGTTTCTCTGTGTAGCTTTGCGCCTTTCCTGGAACTCACTTGGTAGCCCAGGCTGGCCTCGAACTCACAGAGATCCGCCTGGCTCTGCCTCCCGAGTGCTGGGATTAAAGGCGTGCGCCACCACCGCCCGGCCCTTACCGTAATTTTAATCCTCCCTCTCTTATTTGCTTCTCTCTCCCCTCCCCGGAGTCCCTAGATTTTCCAGTGTTCCCCTCAGGTCATTGTACCCTGCTATTCCCCCTCTCTTTTCCCAACCCTGCCCGCACAATGGTCCCTTTTTACTTTCCTGGTTTCTACAGTTTACTCCAGGATATGCATGTATAACTGAAGATTTGGAGCTAGGAACCTCAGATGAGAGAACATGTGGAATGTGTCTCTCCGAGTCTGGGTTATCTGACCAAATGTGGATTTTTCTAGTTCCACCCATTTACCTGCAAAGTTCATGATTCCAGTTTTCTTTACAGCTGAATAGTATTCCACAGTGTACATGAAGCACATTTTCAGCATCCATTTGTCTATTGAAGGACATTTAGGCTGTTTCCATTTCATAGCTATTGTGATTAGAGCAGCCATGAACATGGCTGAGCAGGGATCTGTGGAATAGGATGTCAAGCCCTTTGGGCATATGTCGGAGAGTGATGTAGCTGTGTTATATGGTAGATTTTTTTTTAAAAGCTTTCTGAGGATTCTCCACATTGATATCTACAGAGGCTGCACTGGTTTGCGATCTTGCCAACAGAGATGGAGGGTTCCCTTTCCCTCACCCCCCCCCACCAGCATTTGTTACAGGGTGTTCTGTTGTGCTTTGCCATCCTGGCTGGGGTGAGATGAAATCTCAAAGTTCTTCGGATTTGCATTTCCCCAATTGCTTGAGACAATGAACATTTTTGAGATATTTCTTTTTTTTTTTTTTTTTTTTTTTTGGTTTTTCGAGACAGGATTTCTCTGTAGCTTTGTGCCTTTCCTGGAACTCACTTGGTAGTCCAGGCTGGCCTCGAACTCACAGAAATCCGCCTGGCTCTGCCTCCTAAGTGCTGGGATTAAAGGCGTGCGCCACCACCGCCCGGCCAATTGAGATATTTCTTATTCATCTTTTTTTCTTCTTTTGAGAACTCTATTCAGATCCCATTTTTTTGAAGGGGTCATTTTTTGTCGTTTTGGTTTTGAGCTCTTTATTCTGGATATTACTCCTCTGTCAGATGCATAGCTAGCAGAGGTTCTCTCATTCTGTGAGCTCCCTCTCCACTCCATTGTTTCTTTAGCTGTGCAGGAGCTTTTGAGTTTTCTGAAGTCTGGTTGATTGTTGGCCTTAGTTCTTGGGCAAATGGAGTCCTATCCGGGAAGTCCTTTCCCACACTTATTTCATGTAGGGCACGGCCTGCGTTTTCTTTTTGAAGTTTCAGTGTTTTATGTTTAGGTGTTTGAGCCATTTGGAGTTAGTTTTCGTACAAGGTGGTAGATACAGGTCTAATTTTGTTTTTCTGCATGTGGACGTTCAGTTTTCCCAGCACCGTTTGCTGAAGATGCTTTTCCCTGTTCTCTCCAGTGTATGTTTCTGGCATCTTTGTCAAATATAAACAGGTGAAGTTACATGTGCTCATCTTTAGATCTTCGGGTTTGTTCCATTGACCCACATGTCTGGTTTTGTGCCGGTGACATGTTTATGTCCTTGCCATGGCTCTGTAATGTATCTTGCGGTCTGGAACTATAATCCCTCTAGCAATCCAGGGTCCTTTGTGGTTCCATATGAATTTTAGGATAGTTTTTTTTCTATTTCTGTGAAGAGTGAGATGGGGACTTTAATTGGGATTGTATTGGGACTCTATAAATAGCTTTTGGTATAATGGTCATTTTCAATATGTTAATTTTGCCAATCCATGAGTGTGGGATGTCTTTCCACTTTCTAGTGTCTTTACTTCTTTCTTTAGAGTTTTAAGGTTTTCATCATAGATAGATGTCCTTCACCTCCTTGGTTAGGTTTACACTTAGATATTTTCTGAGGCTGTTGTGAATGGGAGTGTGTCCATGAGCTCCTTCTCTGTGTGTGTGTTGTTGGTGTATGTCATAGAACAGCTGTCAGTTTGTGCAAGTCGATTCTGTATCCTACCCCATTGCTGAACTTGTTTATCATTTCTAGAAGTTTCCTGGTAGATCTTTTGGGGTCCCTAATGTATAGGATCATATCATCTGCAAATAGGAATAATTTGACTTCTTCTTTCCCTCTTATTATCCATTTTGATTTCCTTCTCTTGCTTTAGTTCCAGATAGCACTTCAGCATGAGGTTGAAAAGGAGTGGGGATAATGGACATCCCTGTCTCATCCCTAGGCCAGTGGAATTGCTTCAAGTTTTTCTCCAGTTAGGATGATGTTGATTGTGGGTTTCTCATGTGTAGCTTACATTACATTGAGACATGTTCCCCCTAGTCCTACATTCTCTAGGACTTTTATCATGAATGTATGTTGGATTTTATCAAAAGATTTTTTCTGACCCTATTGAGATGATCATGTGATTTTTGTCTTCTAGTTCATTTATGTGCCTTTTTTACTTTTGTGAGTTGAACCATCCCTGTGTTTCAGGGGCAAAGCCAACTTGGTGGTGGTGGAGAATAATCGTTTTGATGTATGTTTGTGTTCTGTTTGCAAGGATTTTACTGAGCACTTTTTGAGTCTACGGGCATTAGAATGGATTGTAGTTTTCTCTTGGTGTTGCACCTTTACCTGGTTTGGGGGTTAGCAGTACTGGCTTCGGAGGAGGAGTTTGGAAGTGCTCCTCTCTTCCTTCCTTTTTCTCTTCCTTTTTCTTTCTTTCTTTCTTTCTTTCTTTCTTTCTTTCTTTCTTTCTTTCTTTCTTTCTTTCTTTCTTTTTCTTCCTTCCTTCCTTCCTTCCTTCTTTCCTTCCTTCCTTCCTTCCTCCCTCCTCTCTCTCTTCCTTCTTTCCTTTCTTTCTTCCCTTTTCCTTTTTTTTTTTTTTTTTTTTTTTTTTTTTTAAAAAAACAGTTTAAGAAGGACTGGCTGTAAATCTTCTTTGAAAGTCTGGTAGAATTCTGGTGTGAATCTATCTGGTCCTGGACTTTTTTTAGTTGGAAGGCTTTTTATTACTTTCTGTCTGTCTGTCTGTCTGTCTCTCTCTCTGAGACAAGGTCTCTCCATGTATCTCTGGCCGTTCCTGGAACTTGCTATATAGACCAGGCTGGCCCCAAACTCAGGGCTATCTGCCTGTCTCTGACTCCCCAGTGCTGGGATTAAAGGTGTGGCCCATCACACTTGGCTCAATCTCCTCATTTGTTATAGGTTTGTTTAGGAAGTTGACTTCTCATTTTGACTCCACCTTATTTTTGGGGTATGGTCTCTCACTGAATATGATACTTAACCATTAGGGTCAACTGGCTGGTCAGAGAGTCCTGGGGAATCCTCCTGTCTCCATCCCCGAGTGCTGTACCTAACTTCTATGTAAGCGCTGACATAGAACTCAGGTCCTTATGCTTGTCTAATACTTGCCGATGGAGTCATTGTCCCAGTCCCCATACCTGTCACTTGAAGGACTAGAGCAGTGGTTCTCAACATGTGGGTCGCGACCCACTGAGTCAAAGGACTTTTGCACAGGGGTCACATAAGATCATCAGAAAACACAGGTATTTACAATATGTTTCATAACAGTAGCAAAATTACAGTTATGAAGTAGCAACGAGCATAATTTTATGGTTGGGGGTCACCACACATGAGGAACCGTGTTAAAGGGTTGTAGCATTAGGAAGGTTGAGAACCATTGGACTAGAGGAACATAGAGCAATTCATCATTAGTGGAAAACAAAATCCAGCACTTTACAGCCAATTGAAATTACTCAGATTATTTTATTTTATTTTAAGTATCATGGGTCATAGAGACAGCGCAGCAGGTAAAGGTGCCTACAGACAAACCCGATAACCTGAGTTCGATCCCTGGAACCCACATGATGGAAGGAGAGAACTAATTCCTGCAAGTTGTCCTCTGACCTACACACACACACACACACACACACACACACACACACTAAATGTAATATAGTATTTTAAACTAGTATTTATGAAGATGATGGTGTTGATTAGTGGCAAGCTCTTGCCTGGCATGCATGGGCCTTGGGTTTAAATTTCATCATGGCAAAAAGGAAAGAATAAAACGAAAATATGTGTTTACCAACACATTTATCCTCCCTGTCCCCCCACCTCCACCTTGGCAGCCATACACAGTGATGGGTGGTGACTCGTCTGTTAGGTTTTAGATGGAAACAGGACACTGGAGTCCTGTCCCCCCTGCCTTGTGTGGATAACTATAGCTTGCTGTGGGGATCCTGGAAGAGGGGACATTGGTGGTACAGTGAAGGATTTGAGCGTGCTCTGAACAGAGGCATGAGGGCCTCTGTGTGCATAGAGGACTTAAGGTGTCTCAAGTGAGCCCAGCCTCAGGTTCCCTCCTCAGGATCTTCAAGGTCTGCCCACTGACCCCCTCAGCCTGGCAAGTTGGGGTAAAGGCACAGACTAGGCTCGGGAGAGGTGGGTTCTGTGTCCGGGTGGGCCACTAACCCCAGAGTATGTGCTTTCCCTTTCCTGTTTTCTAGCCTCAGTTTCCACAACAAAGCCAAAGGGATTATGCCAAGTAATACCTCATACTTGTTCCTTGTAGCTTTAGTGGCTTCTGGTTCTAGACCACAGCCCAAAGATACATACAGACTTCTTTTGATTGGCCTAAATTTTAACTCTTTAGATCCACCTGCCTGCCTCTGCTTCCTGAGTGCTGGAAGGCATGCACTCCGCTCGCCCACCCCCCAGCTTTTTTATTTTTATTTGTAGTTTTTTTTTTTTTTTGCATTTGAATTCTCTGTGTGTATGTGTGTGTTTGTATGCACTTATGTGTATGTACTTGTTTGTGTGTGTGCACATGTGTGGGGGTAGGTGTTCATGCGTGTGTTTGTGTTTGTGTGTGTGTGTGTGTGCGCGCGCGCGTGCATGCACACATGCGTGCAAAGATTGATTTTAGGGGTCTTTCTTGATCACTTCTCTGCCTTATTTCTTGAGGCAGTATCTCTTATTGAACCCAGAGCTCTCGGATTTGATTAGGCTACCAGCCAATGAGCTTTAGGGATCCGTCATTGCTACCCCCAGTGCTGGGGTCACAGGCATATCCTGCTGTACCTGGCTTTCTAATTTTTAGAATGGGTGCTAAGAATCCAAACCTAGGTCTTCATACCTGCACATGCTTGACCTTAACCAACCGAGTCATCCCCCCAGCTACCATTCCCCCTTTTAGACAGTCTCTTGTAGCGTAGGCTGGCTTCGAACGTCCTACGTAACCAGAGTTGAGTTTGAACTCCTGACCCTTCTGCTTTTCCTCCTCATGTGGTAGAACCGCAGGAGTCACCGCGATGCTCTGTGTGTTGTTCCGTTTAGTTGCCGACACTGGGAAGATATTCACAAACCTGAATTCCCAACTTCCCTTGGAAAATTCTGTCTCGCCTGACATGGCGATGCGCGCTTGCCCTTCCAGCACAGGAAGGTAGAAGCAGGTCGTCCATGGCTATGTAGTGTGTCTAGGCTACTTACGACTCTGCCTCATAAAACCAAAATTAGAACGAACAACAGAGACAGGGTGGGGGCTGTCTTCATTGTGGCATAGAAATAGAGTGTGACTTAGCAGGATGTGGTCTTCCGATGGCCACCGTCCCTGACATGGCTGCTTTTTTCAAGCATGCTTACTCTCCCACGGTCCTTGCACTGGCTTCTCCCACAGACACAGGGCAGCGTCAGTATGAGCCAAGGTTCCTGAATTTCCAGGATGCACCATTTTCCCTACATGCTGTGACCAGTGTCTCCTCATCACGGGACAGGAGACAGAGGACAATATTTCAGTTGCCTGAGTTTACACCAAGGGAAGCTGGCGCCAAGGGAAGGGAAATTGATGCAGGATTTTGTAGGTTGAGTGCATTCCCAGTACCTCGCTGGGGTATGACTGGGGAGGGGGGCGGTGGGGTGGTGGAGGGCTGCCTCAGGAGAGCCTGCGCAGAGGAGCCAGGCTGAATCCCCTCCACTACTGACAGCTCTACAGATCCCTCCCCACCCCCACCCAGTGGTTAAATCATTGTCAGAGCACAAGGTCAGGGACCAGCTGGCCGCCCCATGCAGAGGAAGCCAGGGGAGGGGCAGAGGCAGGGGGCCTTGGGAGTCCTTGCCTTCCATCTCCACAGCCTCAGATCCGGTCTCTCCCAAGCTGGCAGAACCCCCCCACCCCCGCCCCGGTTGTACCCCACGGGGCTCCCTGTCTTCATGCTGAAGAGTAATCTCAGCCCTGGTGTTCACTGTCCTATAGGCAGGAGAGAGTTTTTATAATGAGAACATGGAGTTACGATACACTTCCGCTTTGGGACAGGAATTAGAAAGACGCCTTTATTTTTTGATGGTTCACCCCTTGGGTTGGTCAACATTTCCCAAAGCTGAGCCACCCCTTCAATCCCTGTAGTCACCAGGGGGTGTGCAGATGGGAGAGCCAAGGAGCAGCGTGGGACAGGGAGCCAGCCACTCAAGGTCACAAAGCTGATAATTGCTCTCAGCTCAGGTCTGGCCATGGGGCAGGGCTTTATTGTTGAGAACTCACCTAACGTGAGTCATGAGTAGGGAAGGAACCATGGTGGAGGACAGACTCTACCTCCCTCCATTTCCGCTACACCCGGAAGGCTCATGCTGAACCAGCCACACCCTCCTCTGCTGGCAAGGCTCTGCAAGTGTCACTGTCTCTGAGATACCTTCTCGGACTTCCTCTCCCCTGGGAAATTTTGCCCTCTGTCCTGTGACTTCTAGACTGTTGTACAGCCTAGGGGACTCACTTCCCAAGCACCCTCCTGTCCGTCGTCTCTGGCTGGAAGCTGAGTGACACAAGCCAAGAGGGTGGGGCTCGTTCTGTATTGGCCTGAGCGCCAACCTCTGGGTACGCACTGCCCTCTTCCAACAGCCCCCTGGACTCTAGTACAGAGAGGACAGCCGGCCGGCTTACAAGGCTGCAAGAAGCACGGGCCAACCCTGTAGCCAAACGTTCACAAGCCATTCAGAACACACATCTGACTCAGCAGTTCCACACTGAGATGTTTTCTTAAAGAAACAATAAAATGGTACATGGTCACCCCTCTGCATCCCGGAGTTCCTCACTTGAGTATTCAACCGTCCTTGGGTTAAGGGTATTTGGAAATTACCCTCACAAGCTGGGAGTGGTGGCGCATACCTTTAATCGAAGCACTTGGAAGGCAGAGGCTGGCGGATCTCTGTGAGTTCGAGGCCAGCCTGGTCTACAGAGTGAGTTCCAGCCAAGACTACACAGAGAGACCCTGCCTCAAAAAAGAAGCAAACAAACAAAAAAGGGAAATGACATTTATCTGCGTAGATTGGGAACTTGCTTTTTTTTCTTGTGGTTATTCTTGAACCATATAATGCATTAACAACTATTTGCATAGCACCCATGCTTATATGCAATCTATAAATAGTTCACAGTGCATGGGAAGATACGCACCAGCTCTGTGCACCTTACCCAAGGGGCTTGAGCCCCCCATGAATTTTAGTATTTTGGGGGATCCTGGAATCAATCTCTCCCACTGCAGGTTCTGAGGGATGCTTACATGTGTGCCTTGATCATCTAGAACAGTGTGTGACACATGTCATCCCAGTCCTAGGGACGTGGAGGGAGGAGAGTCAGATGTTCAAGATCATCATTGGCTACGTAGAGTTTGAGGTCAGCCTGTGCTGCCTGGGATCCTGTCTCAAAACCAACACCTGAACCAAAACCCAAACTCCCCATCTTTGGTTTTTGTTTGTTTGTTAGGTTGGTTGGTTTTTGGTTTTTCAAGACAAGGTTTATCTGTGTAACAGCCCTGGCTGTCCTGGAACTAGCTCTGTAGACCAGGCTGGCCTTG
Source organism: Peromyscus eremicus (assembly GCF_949786415.1). Lineage (NCBI taxonomy): Eukaryota > Metazoa > Chordata > Mammalia > Rodentia > Cricetidae > Peromyscus > Peromyscus eremicus. Next base: position 23,596,547 of record NC_081432.1, read on the forward strand.
TACTCACAGAGATCTGCCTGACTCTGCCTCCCAAGTGCTGGGATTAAAGGCGTGCGCCACCACCGCCTGGCAAATACTCATCTTTGTGTAAACAGTATGTATGGGACTGGACTGAGTGGTTAAGAGCACTGCTCTTCTTGCGGAAGACGTGGGTTTGATTTCCAGCACTCACACGGGCAATGCACCACCATCGGTAACTCAGTTCCGGGGCAGCCAATTCTCTTCTGGTCTCCTCAGACACCGTACATCTTGCAGCAAACACACAGACCCTCAGGGTTACACACAAAGGGAAATAAGTAAATCTTAAACAAAGACCATCTTTGCCAACCTGAGCATTGTCTATGCCTCAGAGAACCTGGGTTCGATACTCAACACCTACATGGAAGCTCACAACCATCTATAACTCCAGTTCCAGAGGACTTGATGCACTCTTCTGGCCTTTGAAGGTACCAGGAATGCAAGCACAACACCCATACATGTAAAATAAAAGTTTTAAAAATCTCTTTTTAATAAACTCTAACTTTGCTTCATACTATGTTTTCCTGAAATTCTGTCTTTAAGATTTATTTTTATATTTTATTTACTGAGATAGGGTCTTACTAGGTAGCTCAGGCTGGCCTGGAATTCTCTAGGTAGACCAGGATGCCTTAGACTCATAAAGATCTGCCTGCCTCCGCCAGCTAAGTGCTAGGATTAAGAGCATGGGCCACACACCAGAGATTTTTTTAAAATTTTTGATTATGAGCTGGGCGGTGGTGGCGCACGCCTTTAATCCCAGCACTTGGAGGCAGAGCCAGGCAGATCTCTGTGAGTTCGAGGCCAGCCTGGACTACCAAGTGAGTCCCAGGAAAGGCACAAAGCTACACAGAGAAACTCTGTCTCGAAAAACAAAACAAAACAAAACAAAATTTTGATTATGTAGATGTTTGTGTGTCTCTGTGTGTGTGTGCAGGTGCCGGAGGAGGCCAGAGGTACAGTGTTACAGAGCTGGAGTTACAGGTGGTTGTGAGCTCCTTGGCATGGGTGCTGGGAACTGAACCTGGGTCCTCTGCAAGAACGTTATGAGCACGTAACCACTGAGCCGTCTTTCCAACCCCACAAGACTTTTTTCTGCTGCGAAGTCAAGGGTCTAGCTTTACTTGAGGGGAGGGTCTAAAGGACAAGAAGACTCCTCAGGTGGGCGACAGTGCCAGTCTGTGTCTCTTGCTGTACTACTGCCCACAGTTAAAATCCCCAGAAGAGGGATGGTGACGTCACTCGGTGATGGTAACTGTTTTTGCAAAGCTGATTGTCCCAACACTCAGAAGGCTGAGACAGGAGGATGGCAGCTTCCAGGCCAGTTGGAGCTACACAGCCCCTGTCTCAAACAAAAACAAAAAAGTCCCACTTTTCAGTAGTGAGTTACTTGGAACACTGGAAAAAGAAGAAAGGTATTTAAAGTGTCACAGGGACTTCTCTGAGGCCTCCTATGGGAGGGCAGGTGCAACCAGATGTGATCAGGTATGGCCAGGTGAAAGCATGGAAAAGTGGGCAGTGGAGGCCATCTCTGCCAGGACCAAGACCAGCTGGATGATATCTGGCCTGGGTCAGGCGTTCAGTCTCTAGGAGGGACTTTGTCAGGCCAGGTGGTTGTCCTAGCCCAACCTGCACCTGCTCCATTAATCTTTCCTGTCCTAACCTGGCTGACAGAACCCCTTCTGTCTGTTGACCTAGGAGGGGAGTGCGAGGCCCGGGGAGCAACTCCTGTTTAGTGCCTGCTGTTGCCCAGCAGCTGGGCCTGGAACCCTCGTGGGGGGCCTCGATTGTCAGCAGCTGATGGATTAGGGCAGGCAGCTCTCTCCTGCCCCCAGCTCCCTACCTCCCTGGTCCGGCATCAGTCCCTAGAAAGGATAGTTGACAAAAGGAGCCAGTCACATCCTTTATTTGGAGACAGAACCTCACCATGTAGCCCTTGCTGGCCTGAAATTGCCCTGTAGACCAGGCCAGCCTCAAACTCACAAAGACCCACCTGCCTCAGTCTCCCACCTCCTCTGTTCAGACATAACAGACATGCACCACCATGCCCAGCAAGCCACACTCTTCTTGCAGTCATCATCCATGAACTGCACACTGACTTGGTACCCAACATACGTCTGCAGTAAGTACTACAGCCTCCCTCTCTTTAACCTCACCTCAACCCAGGTGACCAGGTATAACCACCTCTCAGTATTCACCAGCGATTGATGTTATGGCTTCCCCGAGGTACCAATCTGAGTTCCTGACATAAGGTGGAGTGATATTGTATGTCATGTCCATGTGTCCTCCCATGCAGTCATAACCATCTCTAGATGACCCAATACTTCACACCATGTAGACATATGTAAATAGCTTTAGCACAGGGTGAAAATAGATGTATCAAGGAAAAGAAAAAAAGCTCCTGAGAGTGGGAAGGAATACCCAATGCTACCTACATATTAATAGTTGTTTGTTTTTTTTTTTTGAGACAGGGTTTCTCTGTGTAGCTTTGCGCCTTTCCTGGATCTCGCTCTGTAGACCAGGCTGGCCTCGAACTCACAGAGATCCGCCTGCATCTGCCTCCCGAGTGCTGGGATTAAAGGCGTGCGCCACCACCGCCCGGCTACATATTAATAGTTCTTATAGTGTATCATTTAGGGAGCAATAACCCCCCCCCACACACACACACACACAAAGTCTCTACAGGATCTGCACAGAGGCAATTTACTGTTTCAAATGTCTTCAGTCTGGGGTTGGTGGACTCTACACGTGGAACCCGAGGACATGAGAGTCCATTGTACTTTTTTTATTAATGGGAAAGTAAAAGTAATAACTCTTGCAATTATAATGACGTGTTAAAGGCTGGAGAGATGGCTCAGTGGTTAGGAGCACTGGCTGCTCTTGAAGAAGACCTGGGTTTAGTTTCCAGCACCCACATGGCAGCTCACAACTGTCTGTAAGTCCAGTTCCAGGGGATCTGATGCTCTTTCTGGCCTCCTCAGGCACCAGACATGCATATAGTGCACAGATATACACTCAGGCAAAACACCTATATGCTAAAATACAAACAAAAAAACCTTTTTTATGACAAGTTAAAAGGCAGATGTTGCACACAAGTAATCCCAGCATTTGGGAAATGGAGTCAGAGAGGTCAGGCGTTCAAGGCCAGCCTGGGTTACTCAAGACACTGTCTCAACAACAAAAAAAGACAAGGCAGATCAATGATTTATGTTTCTACGTTTCATCAAGGTTGAAAGACGTTCACATGTAACAAGTAAAACGGAATAAGCATATTGTGACCAAAGTACACGGGAGTTTGAATTTTTTCTTCTATGTACAAAAGCTTGGAAGGTGGGCTACCCGCTGTTTACGGTGATGAGCTGGGAGTCTACTAGCCTTCGGGCTCAAATTTCATGTTCATGTGTCAGCATGAACATGTATCAGCATGTATCACTGCTTCTTCTCACCTGTAAAGTGTTCCCTCTCTCAAACGGCCTTCTTGGACTTGTCCCCTAACCTGGATTGGGTCACTTCAGTCATTCTAGAGACTGTCTCCTCTCCCAAGCCCAGGGGTGGGGTCCCATGCCTCATACATCAGGCTTGTGTTTCATACAGGAAGCATTTATAGAATCGTGTGGCTCTGTGCTGACTCCATGCCATTGGCTGTGCATCCAAAGTGCTGGTTCTCAACCTTTGGGTTGTGACCTCAAACCCATCTGAAAACACATGTTTACATTATGATTCATAACACTAGCAAAGTTACAGTTATTAAGTAGGAATAAAAATAATTTTATGGGGGAGCTGGAGAGATGGCTCAGAGGTTAAGAGCACTGCTTGCTCTTCCAAAGGTCCTGAGTTCAATTCCCAGCAACCACATGGTGGCTCACAACCATCTGTGATGAGATCTGGTGCCCTCTTCTGGCCTGCAGGGATACGTGCAGACAGAACACTGTATACATAATAAATAAATAAATCTTTAAAAAAAATAATTTTATGGGTGGGGGGTCATTACAGTATGAGGAACTGTGTTAAAGGGTCACAGCATTAGGAAGGCTGAGAACCACTGCCCTAAAGGGTCTTTGTTTCTTCCCCTCTAGAGGAAACCTCTTCCCATTCCATCCCATCCCCTGATAACATCCTGATGGCAGAGGCCAAGACTCGAGCTCATGTATCATTTGCAGGAAAAGCCTCACTTCAGTCCCACACATTTTTTCACACCAATCCCATTAAGCATGGATAGATGTTCCCAGGCCATGAGTGAACAGTAATATCGAGGTAGAAAATAGGGACTAAGTCCTAGGGCCAGCAACTAGCCGGAGCAACAAAGGAGTCAGACCCCATAGCAGTCTGGGTCACGTGGCAGATGGAGCAACACATCTCCAGAGGATCAGGCATGCATGGAGTGGGGCCATAAGTCATATTTTTTGTTGGCTTCCTAATCATTAAGGCAGGTGGGCATGGGGCTCCATACCCACACACCTGACATCTTACATAGGGTGGACATGATGGGTACAGAGTGGTGCAACACTTTTGAGATCCTCTAGTCACTTCCTACCATTGCTTTAACAACATAACCTACCACATCCAGTTGGCTAAAGTAACCGGGATCGATTCCCTCACGATCCCAAGGCCAGAGCTTGACACTGAGAGCAGCCTACAGCTCTCTCCAAAGCTGTATGGGGGATCCTTCCTGTGTCTGCTGCAGCACAGCAAACTGCTCTGACCACCGAGCTACATCTCTAGCCCCCAAGGACTCTTGACTAGAATAGTTATAAATAATAGTTATAAATTTTTAAAAAAGAACCACCTTAATGTTGAGCCAATGAAACTGTAGATCTGGAAATTTTTTTTTACTTGAAGGAACTTGTTTCTTGGGCTGTCCAGGAGCTTAAGCCTGGATCTACTTTGAATTCCCAGCTCTTCATGACAGTCTGGGGTACATATACATGCCCCTGTTGTTGTCTGTTTTTCCTTTTTTGGGGGCCCACTACCCAGCTCCCAAATAAATCATACACGGAGGCTTATTCTTAATTATAAATGCCTAGCCTTAGCTTGGCTTGTTTCTAGCCAGCTTTCCTTAACTTACATTATCCCATCTACCTTTTGCCTCTGGGCTTTTCCCATTGTCTTACTTCTGTAATCTTACCCTTAACTCTGTGGCTTGCTGTGTAGCTGGGTAACTGACCCCTGATGTCCTTCTCCTTCTTTGGCTACTTCCTTTCCCCACCAGATTTCTCCTTCTGTATATTCTCTCTGCCTACCAGCCCTGCCTATCCTTTCTCCTGCCTTGCTATTGGCCATTAAGTTCTTTTTTTTTTGTTTTTTTTTTGTTTTTTTTTTTTTTTTTGTTTTTCGAGACAGGGTTTCTCTGTGTAGCTTTGCGCCTTTCCTGGAACTCACTTGGTAGTCCAGGCTGGCCTCGAACTCACAGAGATCCACCTGGCTCTGCCTCCCAAGTGCTGGGATTAAAGGCGTGCGCCACCACAGCCCAGCTTCAGTTCTTTATTAGACCATTAGGTATTTTAGACAGGCACAGGAACACAGCTTCACGCAAATGCAACATAAACAAAAGTAACACCTTAACATAATATTCTACAACAGCGCCTCCCTGCCCCCACGTGAAAGTGTGAGGCTTTGAATGTGAAATGTCTCCACAGGCTCTTGTATTGAATACTTGGTGACCATTCTTGTCACTCTTTTGGGAAGTTGTGGAAATTTTAAGAGATGGGAACTAACTGTCCAAGGTGGGCTACAGAGGGAGGGCCTTTGAAAGTTACACCTGAGTCCCAGCTTTTCCTTTCTCTCTGCTTCCTATCATCATGAGATGAAGAACCTTCTCTCCCATGAGCTTCCCGACCATGATGCATTGCTCTCGTACATGGGGCTAAGTAGCTGGGACTGAACGTTCTCAAACTGTGAGCCAAGGTAAGTCCTTCATCCTTGAAGTTGATGTGTCAGATTGATTGTCACAGTGATGAGATATATAGTCGAATGAAAAAAGAAAAGATGACATCAGAGAAGGAAGAGCTGTTGCGGTGAACAACCTGACCGCATGTGTCTTAAGACTTAGGAACTGGCTCCAAGAAGGGTTTTGGAGCGTTATGATGAAGCAGGTCAGAGAAAGCTGAGAATTCCACAAACACAGCCCAATGGGCGGCTCTGGCGGGAGTTATGCAGTCTGGAGTGCTGGCAGTGATGAGGACAGCGAAGACTGTTCTCGCGGGGTTTCATGTTGAAAGGAGGACTCCACTTGGGATTAGACTAGAAGCAGTTCCTGTCACATTGGGCAAAGAATTTGTCTGCGTCTTGAGGATTTGAGCGAAGCTGAATTTAAAAGACAGGGACTAATCAGCTCGACAGAGAAAGTGCCATAGCAGAATAGCATCCTGGCCATGGCATGGTTAGTGTTGACTGCTTTTCCCCAGGTTTACAGTGAGAATCAGGATCTAACAGTAGAGCAGAGAGATTAGACAATTGTACAATTTGGCCAGGAGAAGAGCACGTATAAAGTTGTGGGTAAGAAGGGCATGTTATTAAAGAAATTAAGTACCTTGCACCAGGACAGTAGAGAGGTGCCTGGAGGGTACCTCAAGAACTTGCTGACTTTGACCTTTTGCAGGATTAAGGGTGTAAAGTTTTAACTCATTTGAAAGACTTGGATTAAGACAAGAGTTCCAGGTGTCCTGCTTGCACAGAGCTGTCAAGGAAATGCCTTCCCTGATTCAGCTGCCCAGACACTCTAAGACTCTAAGAAGGCCTAGATGTCCCTCAATCTGGAAGCACACCTGTCATTCCTGCCATGCTTGTTTGCAGGCATGCAGAATACAAGAGTTGCAGGGTCATGGAGTCTTCCACCTAGATTCAAAGGAAAGCCTAAGAGGCCAAGCAATGTGTAGCAATGTCATGTTCCCTCTAGAACTGTAAAGGGAAATCTGAGATGCCGTGGAGAATCCAGGATGGTGGAGGTGCCAGGGAAATTGAATATCTTCCCTTGTGGAATGGAAATGTTTGCTCTGTGCCATTACATTTTAGAAGTACGTTGGTTTCTTTTTGATTGACAGCGACTCCCTTTGAATTCCTAGGGAGACTTGGAACATGAACTTTATATTATTTTATTTTTTTGGACTGAGGATTGAACTCACTTTCTCACAAGTCAGAAAAATGCCCTAACACTTCTCTAGTGAATGTAGACTTCTTCTTTTTTTTTCTTTAAATATTTATTTCTTTATATTTTATGTGTATGGGTGTCTAGGCTGCATGAATGTGTGTGCACCACAAGCATGCAGTGCTTGCAGAGGCCAGAAGAGGGCACTAGAATCCCCAGAACTGAAGTTACAGACAGTTGTGAGCCATCATGTGGATGGTGGGACTAGAGCTAAGGACCTCTGGAAGAGCAGACAGTGCTCTTAACTGCTGAGCCATTTCTCCTGTGCCAGCATAGACTTCTGAACAACAATGGAACTGTTAAGACTTTGGGAACTCATGGAGATGGAATAAATGAATTTTGCGTTGACATAGAATTATGGATGATATTAATGTCAATTTGCCACAAATTAACATATCTGAGTAGGGAGCCCCAGCTAAAGAACTGTCCTGATGGTCTTGATTGATGCAGGAAGGCTCACCTTGACCTTGGGGGCACCTTCTGTTGGCAGCCCAGACCAAAAGGGTATTTCAGGGGGACGCTGATCTCGTCTTTTGCTCTCTTGCCTCTGTATTGGTTTGTTCCATGGTTGCTGCTGTTGCCGCCGCCGCCGCCGCCGCCGCCGCCGCCGCCGATTCCTTTGCTGGTGTCAAAACCAACATTTCAGGCTTTTTATCATAGACCAGGGACCAGCAGCTCTCCAGGAACCTTCCAGTCTTCCAGTGCCAAATTAGGACTGCTGAGGCACCAGCCTTGTGGACTAACTACCAAGTTGTCGACCTCTGAAGTGAGAGACAGTTACAGTGTGATGACTCTGACTGCTGAGGCCGCCAGCCTCAAGGACCCAAGGCTGGGTTCTCAGCCTCTCAGGCGTGATTCAGCTGTGGTTGCTATTTTAATGTAAACTGACTTAATAAATTCGTGTGTATGTGTGTGTGTGTGTGTGTGTGTGTGTGTGAGAGAGAGAGAGAGAGAGAGAGATGTGATGTGATGTGAGGAGGGTTACACTCTCTTGCTTGTGTGTGTGCAGAGGCCAAAGGTCCACTTTGGGTATCCGTCTCTATTCTTTCCCAATTTAATTTTAGAGACAGAACCTCATTGCTTGGGCTAGCTAGCCTAGCTGGTTGGTACACCCCAAGAGCTGCCTGTCTCTGGTCCCCAGATGCTGAGTGTGCCAGTGCATACCTCCAAGTCCTGCCTTTTTACGGTTGCTGGGGATTTAAGTTCAGGTTCGCATGTTTGTGCAGCAAGTTCTTTACATACTGAGATATCTCCCCAACTCCCTAAGGGGGGGGGGAGAGAGAGAGAGAGAGAGAGAGAGAGAGAGAGAAACTATGTCTGTGGTGTGTGTGCGTGTGTGTATTCACACGTGTGTCGAGGCCAGACATTGATGTGTTATGTCTTCTTGTCTCACCCCCTCACCTTGCCTTTTGAGACAGGGTTCCTCATACACCTTGAGCATTCCAATTATCTAGACTGGCTGCTCTCAAGCTTTAGGGACCCTCCTGCCTCTGCCCACCCCACATTCCTAGCACTAAGGTTATTGGTGCATGCATTCACATGGGTGCTGGGGATCCGAACTCAGGTCCCCATGGTTGCCCAGCAAGCACTTTACTGACTGGAACCAACTCCATAGCCCATTTTTTTCAAGATCATCACACTGCGAGTACTTTGTATGAGGGATTTGAGTGTCTTTGGATTTTGATATCCACAGGGGTTCTGGAATCAGTTCCCTGAGCATACTGGAGGATGACTGTTCATTATTTTTATTATACATTCCACATTCAGTCTTTATTTTAGGAGAGAAGTACTAACGTTTTACAATAGCATTTTGCTAAAAAGAAGTTCCCCGAGACCACCACGCTGGTCGAGGGCTGATCTGTCCCCTCACCCTGAATTCCCTACTCTTGACCATCACAGTCTATTAAAGAAAGGAAGTGGCTTTGGAACCATGCGCACAGAGGGGAGACACAAGCTTGCAGGTTCGGCTCTACTGTGTGTGCTATACCGGAAGAAGAGGTAGCAGGGGGCTCCATGCGGGGCTTTCCATGGCGTGGATCATTTGCAGTCAAGAGTCAATGGAGGAGACTGTGTGGGAGAGGAGAAGGCAGACTCCAGAGGAACTTGGAGGCAGAGTCCACCAGGTCTAGTGAAGACAACACCAGTCTAGCTTAGGGTGAAGACAGGCTCATGTTACCACTACACCAGTCACCGAGGACAGACGGAGGAATTCTCTGCAGTGGGACCAAGGAGTGGCCATGAACTCCCAACGGCGGGGTCCAGACTGAGAGATTGCTTGCTTAGCACTGGACAGGATATGCCGCTAATGCCATTGTCACCTTGGACCGGTCCCTTCCCCTTCCTGGCCTTTACTTGCACAGCCCTGAAGTCAACACTGGGGTCTCTAAGACCCCCAAGGCCATTTCCAGCCAGGCCATGAGGCTGTTTTGTGACTAGGTCCTGAGTCCTTTTTAGCCACTGCTGACTTTTTGCTACGGATGTTCTAAAAAAAAAGCGAGGGATGAGAAGAGGTGGGGGTGGGAGCCTAGGTCTGTAAAGAAATTCCCAGACTGGCCTTACCGCTTTGTGTGTGCAAAGAGGGACTCGGGAAGTCCTGGGACTGGGGGGTGGGTGGGATGGGGGGGGACGGACAGGGATGGAGTGAGGAGGGGGGAGAGGAGGGTGTGCTGAGGAGACAGAAGAATGAACTAAAGGCAAATCCAACAAAAGCAACTCAAAAGTTGAGTGACAGTCTCGGGGCTGCAGGCCCTGGGCCGGCTAGGCCTTTAGGAATGAAGAATGGACACAAATGAGCTGGATTTTCATGCTTGGTGGACGGTGAATGGGGGAGCATCTTTTAAAACCCTATCAGGAACTCTTTGGATTGTCATTAGATCTGGAGACGGCCAAAGCCAGAGGGAGGAGTCCACTGAATCTGGCCTCCTGGGTGTGAAAAGACCCTGATATGCCGCTGGTGTTGGCGGCTGGCGGCAGCGGTGGGGGGGGGAAGTGGGGGGGATGCTCAGGGCTCCCTTTGCTGAGCTGGGCACACCAGGGCCCCTCAAAGGTTTCGGTAAATTATTTGGCATTTCAAGGGTCCTTGAAATTCAATGGTAGGCTCCCTCTTCTCTCAGTAGACCCCACACTGGAGCTAGGAAGGGCAGGGAAAGCTGGGGTGGGCTCTGGGTTTCCGGCTCCTTGTGGGGTGACCAACCATCCATGTTTGCCTGGCACAGGGGGCTTATGGTGCCCATGTCAGAAGTCCCAGGAAAATCAGGATGGTTAGTCAGCCTCGGGTGGGATATGGTGGGGATAAGAAGGGAGTTATTGTCAAGTCGTTAGATGTGAAAATGGCTTGGCCTTTGTGTTTTTATTTATATGTTCTTACGGGGCTAGCAATTGTAGCTCGGGTAATAGAGGGGTTACCCAGCACGCACGAAGCCCTAGGTTCTATCCCCAGGTGTGGTGTGTGCTCCTGTAATCCTGGCATCGGGAGGTAGGGGTGGGAGAATCACAAGTTCAAGGTCATCCTCAGCTACGTAATGAGTTGTGAGGCTAGCACGGGCTACATGAGACAGTGCCCCCAAAAGGGTTTTTATCTGAAAATAAGACACTAATGTATCTGTGGGTGACAGATGTCTGGGCTGTCTCTGCAGGTTGAGACGTGGCTGCAAATAGATGAACCAAGGTTGGCTTCGAATCAGTGGCCACGGGGAAACTTCTTTACTCTCCCATGCCCTTCAGCCCCTCCTGCCTCTCCTCATTCACTGATTTTAGCAAGTAGAGACTTAGGAGCATACACAAAGACGTAGCAGTCTATTTTCCGTGCACTTGTGTCCACTTGAAAGTGTCCAAAGTCAAAACTTGTGAAAAGAAGAGGGAAATCGGGCCGTTGTGTAGAGGGCAGTGGCTCTGGGTCCAGAAGACCTGGGTATGAGTCCCATGCCACCTCTCCCTGGGGAGCCAGTATCGTGTCCCTTAACTGTCCTGCCTCCATTTCATTTGCAGAATAGAAAAGAGAACTCTCGCTCTAGACTAATAAGCAGAAAACACTAGTATTGCCTCAAATATGTAATGGAGAGTCGGATACAGTATACCCCAGTAACGGAGAGTCGGATACAGTATACTCCAGTAACAGAGAGTCGTATATAGTATACCCCAGTAACAGAGAGTCATATAGAGCATACCCCAATGACAGTGAGTCAGATACAGTATACCCCAGTAAAAGTGAGTCAGACACAGTATACCCCAGTAACAGTGAGTAAGACACAGTATACCCCAGTAACGGAGAGTCATATAGAGCACACCCCAATGACAGTGAGTCAGACACAGTATACCCCAGTAAAAGTGAGTCAGACACAGTATACCCCAGTAACAGTGAGTCAGACACAGTATACCCCAGTAACAGAGAGTCATATAGAGCACACCCCAATGACAGTGAGTCAGATACAGTATACCCCAGTAACAATGAGTTGCCATTAAAATTTTTGTAATGTGCATTTTGGAGGGAGACCATGCCCTTCAGCCAGAACCCTTCTGAACTCGGCTTCCAGGCTCCCGGAATAAGCAAAAACCCTGTAGAACAGGCTAGCTACCGAGATCAGGTCTCACCTACACAAGAGACCTAGGTGGGCTACTTGCCTTCCCTGAGCTGCAGCCCGCATAGAGTAACTCCAGCATGTCTCCATGTGGAGAGTGCTTGCCTGCTTCTTCCAGGAAAACTCAGCACCTCAATATTCTACTCAGGGACCAGTTTCCTCCCTGCTTCTGCCAGCCAATCAGGAGGCAGGAGGTCAGGTCACAGTGTCCTGGCATTTCTCTGAATGCTGAGCATGAACTCAAGAATGGGGCGGAGCACCCCCAGAGAAACAAGCGCACACACGTACGCACACACGTAAAAGGTGCTCACATTTGGGGTCCAGCGAAGAGGCGGCAAAACCCAAGATGCAAAAAGAGGAGACAGGGGGCCTGATTAGCTGATTGGGGGCCTCATGAAGCAGAGCTAAGCACAGTTGTGAGAGCTGAGGCAGGGGGATGTCAGCACTTGGAACCAAGCTCTCTGCTGAGAACCTAGTGCCAGATAGTAGCAAGAAGACACTTGCTGCTCTTCTAGGGGCCTACACCAAATCCCCTGGACACAAAGCCAAGGGCTGGCCTTCTGGGGCCGGAGAAATAGCTCTGCTGTTACAAACAAACAGTACAAATCATTAAAAAGTTGCGAGTTTGGGTGCCAGAATTCGCACTGGGCAGCTCACAATGGTTGTAACTCCAGCTCTAGAGGATCCAGGTCCTTATTCTGGCCTCTGCCTTGCACTGACATGGCGCACACAGACACAGACACACGCGGGGTGTGTGTGTGTGGGTGGAGTGGTCACTGGAACGGGAGTCATGGAAGCCTTGTGTGTCAGCACAGGTGCTGATGCCTGTTGGATGCTGTCCCCGTGTCATTTAATTCTGACAGTTATGTTGTGAGAGGCTAACATTGATACCTTTCACCTGACTGACCTGGTCAGACCCTTGGGTGGGTTCCATGCCACACTGGGAAGAGGAGGAGGTGGAACTAGAACCCCAGCCTTTGTCTTCACAGGCAAGACTATCAACGACCATCCTCATGTCTTGTTCAGTTCCCACGGAGCGCAGAAAGGACAGCAGAGAAGGACACACCACTGGAACTGTGAGGCTCCTGGGTTGCTCCAATGTGACCCGTGGAGGAATGCTGAGGGGAGTGGCAGGGACCTGTGTAAACCGTGATCGACTCTAGGGTAGTAACTCCCGAATCTGGGCAGTGGGTGTGCGAGAGAATTCATAAAGCTCCTCTCTCTCCACATTTTTTCCAGGATAAATCCGACGGGCTCTGGTCCTTATCCTAGCTGCCCATCACTGGGTGATTGTGAACGTGTTACTGAACTTCCCTGAGGCTTCATCTCCACACAGGTCCATGTCCCATCTGCCCTAACTCACTGTGGGACTGCAGTCTTGCTCAGGCTATTCCTGAGGTGTACGGAGAGTGTAGAAACACCTGGATCTGCCGGGATGTAGGTCCCCATATTTCTGAGAGAGCTTTCAAACTCCTTGTACCTGGAGAGCACACTTTTGTCTCCTATTCCCTAGGGGGAAAAAGAAGTCTGGCTGCCTATATGTTTGATCTGTGTTCAGACTCCTAGAGTGTGTGTGTGTGTGTGTGTGTGTGTGCCTGTGTGGCATATACATGTATATGTATGTATACTTCTCATTCCACCTGTGTGGGTTGCCTCCTCTCTTCTTCCAAGTCGCCACCTGTTCATTCCTCATTCAAAAGGGGCCCGGGAGTGGGGGTAGCAGGCAGAAGAGTGGTGTCCAGACCCCAGGGCAGGCAAATGAGACTCTGGGCCTCCCAAACACTGAGGATGATAAATGGGGTCCAAGTCTTTCAGGCTTCATTATAGAGTCGCCATGGGTTTGCCCAAACCATGGCAACCGATTCAGGCAATGACTAACCTAATAAAGGGAAGGCGAAGGGGGAAAAGACGCATTCAAGACCCCAAGTCAGGCCCTGGTTCTCCAGAGGCAGTAAATTTTCTTCAGTGGGTGTTGTGTCCAGGCCCCAGACATCCTAAATCTCTGCCTCAGGGGTGGGGGCAGGGAGGCCTGTGAAAGCAGTGAATGGATGTCCATGATCAGTGCAGGAGCGTGGGGTGGGGTGGGGTGGGGTGGGGTTGAGATGGGCATTCAGTGTGGCAGGCCTGGCATTCTGGGCCTTCTGTAGAAGTCAACCTGAACACTGGGGATAAGGAGACACTTGCTTCAGGCTCAGGAGTCAAAGAAAATACCTGGACGTCCTTTATGTAAACTCTAGTATGCTTGCCTCAAAGAGTCCAAGTATGCCCGTATGTGTGTGTGTCTGTGTGTGTGTGTGTGTGTGTGTGTGCGCACACACGCAATGGTTGCACATGTGAAAGTCAGAGGATAACTCGAGGAAGCCAGTTCTCCCCTTCCATCTCTACATGATGAGCTGGTTGGGTTTTGCCAACTTGACACAAACCTAGCCACATCTGGGAAGGGGGAATCTTAATTGAGAAATTCCTCCTCCACAAGATTGGCCTATAGGTACGTCTGTGGGGGCATTTCCCTGATGAACAATTGATGTGGGTGGCACCACCCAACCCACTCCAGGTGGTGCCATTCCTGGGCAGGTGATCCCGAGCTATATAAGAAAGCAGGCTGAGCTAGCAATGCGGAGGAAGCATTGTCCGTGGCTCCTGTCTCAGTTCCTGCCTTGACTTCCTGTCCTGGCTTCCTTCCATGATAGACTATGATGTGGAGCGGAAGCCACATACACCGTTTCCTCCTTCCAGTTGCTTCTGGTCATGGTCTTTATCAAAGCAATAGAAAAGTAAGTAAAAAGTAAGGCTCTCAGAGAACTCAGATTGTGAAGCCTGAACAGCAAATGCTCTCACCTACTGAGTATTCTTGCAGGGTGGGGGTGGGGTGGGGGTGGCATTGTAGCCAAGATTTAAGCCACCATGAATGTGATAGACACCTCACGATTGCCCCCAGGGTCCTCTGCCTCCGAGTCCGCATTCCTTTGTGTAACCCCACCCCTGGGCAGTGGGCAGGACTTCCTGGATTTCTTCTTGTGAGCTGAATGTTGCAAAGGTAATGAATTGTCATGTGTAGACTGTCATGTGTGGATGGTCACTTTGGTGCGTGTAATAAAGTCTTGATATCCACCTCAGGCTGGCCTGGAACTCTCGCTCTTTCTGCCTCAGCCTCCTGAGTATTGGGGTTACCTGAGCTGGGTACCCCCGCCAGGGTTATCACCCTTTAAATTTAGTTACAAAAAGCCTGTAACCTCTGTTTTGGGTGCCCCATCCCTTTTGATGCTTTCATTAGGTGAACCCAAAGAACACCTTTAATCCCAGCACTCGGGAGGCAAAGGAAGGTGGATCTCTGTGAGTTCGAGGCCAGCCTGGTCTACAGAGTGAGTTCCAGGCCAGTGAGGGCTACATAGTGAGACCCTAGCTCAAAAATACATACTTACATAATACACACATACAAGAAAGTCAGTTGCCATAGTCTGAGCTATCCTATGTGACCAAAACTATGTGAGAAGGACCAGAGGAAGCCCTCTGTCCCAAAGTCAGTGACGAGCTAAAGCATTCTTCCCAACAACCTCAGATGAACTGAATGTTGGCCACAGCCACACAGATGCATGTAGATGTGGCTTCTCCTCCAGTCAGCTCATCAGGCGAGAGAGAGAGCATGCCTGCCTGGGGACCTTAACTACAGACCCTTAGATGCCTTGAGCCAGAGGAACCCAGCTAAGCCACACCTAGGTTCCTGACCCTCAGAAGTGGCGTGTGTGCACTGTTGCTGGCCTTCAGAAGTCAAGTGTTGTGTAGTCTGTTATACAGTAATAGATACCTAATACAGACGCATGGAGTGGTTTGGCTCCGTGCATCTCCATGACGACTGGTCCAAGCGCTTGGTAACCACACCACCCCTCTGGTTAAGGTGGGAAAGTCGTTCCTAGCCCATGCTTTCTCTGCTAGTCATCTATAGGAATAAGAGGAGATGAGGGAGGTACCATAGTGGAGTCTTGTCAAGTCGCTGGCATCACAGGGAGTGCGTGAACACACCTGCCGTCTTACCAGAATCCTCATCTGACTCCATGAGCAGCTGTGGTTCTCACCATCTTTATAGCTTGAGAAACTGAGGCTTGGAGCAGCCAAGTAACTTGCCAGAGTTGATGGGATTATGAATATCAGAGATGAGATAAGTTGGCAAGCCCTTCTCTTCCCATTGGCTCATTGAGATGATCTCAGGAGGAATTGGCTACATGATGGCGTTGTTATTCTTGAGCTCAGAAACACGATAGTCGCTGTGAGAACCTGGGTTTACTAAGGCAGTTAAGGTCTCTTCTAAAACAGGTCCACGGACAGGCAATATTGGTGATTCTTGTACAGAGGAAAATATGAGTCAGCATAGGTCTTGTGTCTATACATGAATCATCCTCTCCCTTGTTTATTCAACAGATATTCACTGGTGTTGATGTGCTAATCAGTGGGTGGAGGACTGGAAATTCCTAAACAAACAGATCCACCAATCCACATCTGGAATTAGAATCAGTCTGTAGAGGACAACAGGCCTGCACCTCCACTGTTTACAGTATCTGAGATCTGAACACAAGCGCTCACCAACTGAGGAATGAATAAAGTGTGACATATATCCACAGAGGAATAACATACAGCAACACAGGGGATACAGGAGAATGGGACACTGGATAAAATAGGTCAGGCACAGAGAATCTGTGTGTGATCTCGCTCATATGTGGGACTAAAAAATGCCATCTCAAAGAAACAAAGACTAGAGAGGTGGGGACCAGAGAATGAGGAGGTGGCATGGGAAGATGTTGATCAAAGGGTGGGAGGCTTCAGCTGGACTGGAAATTTGCTTCAGAGAGATGGCGTGCCTGTTGGGTGACCCCGACTGTCCCACAGTAAGCGATAACACAATGCATACTTAAGAACAGACTTTTAGTATTCTTAGTACACACACGCACACACACACACATGCATGCATACGCATATGGGTGCATGAACACACACACACACACACACACACACACACACACACACACACACACACAGGCCAAGGAGATGGTTCAGCAGGTAAAGATACTTGCCACCAAGCTTGAGGACCTGAGTATGATTGTTGAGACTCACATGGTGGAAGCAGAGAACTGACCGACTTCCACAAGTTGTCCTCTGACATCTACATGGGCTATGGCATGTGTGCACATACCGACCCACCCAAATAAGTAAATGTCATTTAAAAAATAATACATTGATGAAGTAAGTGATGAGTATGTTAGTTTACTTTATTGACTCTACAGTGTATACATAGATCACAGTGCCTCATGTATGTACATATTTATGGGTAGTCACACTCATGGGGTCTTCTAGAAGTATCAGGGGGAGGGGAGAACCATACAGAGGAAGTTTCCACACTGGAGGCTTGAGGAATGGGAAAAGGAGACAGGTTTGGGACAGACAGAAAATACTAGAGAGAAAGCACAGAATGAGTGTCTGTGTGTGTCAAGGGGAACCTCTGACCGGTCAGTATTTCTGGAATTGAAGGCAAGGCACTGTGAAAAGAGAATGAGGGGCTGGAGAGATGGCTCAGTGGTTAAGAGCACTGACGGTTCTTCCAGAGGACCCGGGTTCAATTCTCAGCGCCCACTTGGTGACTCACAACTGTCTGTAAGTGCCAGGGAATCTGGCGCCCTCTTCTGGACTCTGTGGACCCCAGTCATGATGCACATGGCACTCAGATATACATGCAGGTGACACCCATATGTGTAAAATAAAACTAAAAAAACCAACTTAATAAAAAAGAGGAGGAAGAAGATGTGAAGATGCTGATCCAAAGGTACAGAGTTTCAACTGTCCTAGGTTGTGATAATGTGCATTGCACACTTCAAAAGCAGTGTGTCAGCTCTTTAGTCACAAGTGTACATTCTGGTATGATAAACCAAAGGAAAAAAAAAAACCAAAAACCAAAAAAGAAAAAAAAATGTGTTACCCAGCACAGTCCTGACCTCAAACCAGAATCCCGTCTTCAATTCTCCAAGCCAAATACAATACAATCTCTCATCTAGCTAGATCAAACCTTGCCATCATGTCCTCCTAGTCTAAGGAAATAAGTGCTGTGCGATGCTACAGGGTTGAAGCATGAAGACTGTGGGTGAGCCTGGTCTGTGCTTAACTTCCTTTCCCACTGGTAGAACCCACAGTGATATAACCTCAGTCTTTTAGTTGTCGAGTACCTAGGAACTGACAGAAGATAAAGACAGAAGGAGTTCATAAACAGTGACATGAGCAGGGCTACCCACCCACCAGGAATGCTCAGCTTGGGGAATTCTTGGTGAGGTTCTCACATAACTTGGCCAAAGTCTGTACCCTGAAAGGTAAGGTAGCCAGTCTCCACTTGGTGGATAAAGAAAGACCAAGAAACGGGTTCGTATTCATACTGATAGTGAATCAGCTGGGAGCCAGACTCAGAGTCACGTCGGTTCCCATCACTCTACTCTTCCATGCTAGAATGTGAGCTTTCCATCATGAGATGTGGAAGCTACAAGAAGATGCTGAACAGGAGAGCAGCAAGGTCGTTCTGCATATTGCATGGGACTCTGATTGGTACAGGAGTATGGAGGGTACAGATTAGAGGAGGGGAACTGAGTTAGGTCACCTCTCCGTGTGAGGGGGGAAGAGTTGAACTGAAGGGAAAGAAGCGTCCACGTGCAAGAAAAGATGGGCAGTGAGATGCCTCACAGGTAAAAGATGCTTGCCTCCAAGCCTGACAACCATGAGTTCAATCCTCAGGACCCGCAGAGGAGAAGGTGAGAACTGGCTTCTACAGACTGTCCTCTGACCTCCACACATGCACTGTGTCCCCACACAGATGGAAAGATTCCTGTGTGCACGTGCTCTAATTCAACAGGTGAATGTAACTTTAAAAATTAAAAAGAGAAGGTGGACCAGGAAGACATGAAGGCTACCCATGAAGTGTCAGTGAGGGAGTAAAGTCCAGAATAATCTAGATTTCTACTCAAACAATGCTACTTAGTACCCAGGAGGCAATATTAATTCAAGGGGGGATGCAGAGGAATTCCATTTGGGGCATCTTATTTGGAGTTCCCAAGGGGCAGCTGTACATATATTTCTGGGGCTCAGGAAAGGTTACTGGGATGTGGTGTGTGACCTTTGTGCCAGTCTACAACAAGCAGGGGTGGAGAGCAAATTCAAACTCACTGTCCCCCTCCTCCCTCCCAGAAAGGAATAGAAAGACTTGATACAAATTTAGAAAATAATGTTGGGTATCATATATTAGAGCTTGGAAGACAAAGCAAGTATACTTAATGAATACAACAGCCCAGTGGCATGGCTATTAGCCATTGTCTCAGCTTCATGAACAAGGAAAATCGGCTTTAAGAAGATAAAGGGGGCTTTAATGCAAAACCACTAATTAACAGCATCATCGGGATTTGAACCCCTGTGTCTGAGTCTAAAGCGTTTGCTAGCCACCTCTCTGCCATTCTGTTTCTGCACTTGGAAGACTTTCTTTTACTCTTCTTCTTGGAATCATTAAAACGTCATTGTAACTCAAAGATAAAACACATATTGAGGGAAAAGTTTTCAAACAATGCCCGCCAGCTAGGGGTTTCCCTAGACCAAACTTGCAACATTGTTATGTCCTAGACTTCTTAGATGCTGTTGGAATTTTCTGAACATGTTGCTCAATTCTAGCTTCTAATTTGGTGTGTGTGTGTGTGTGTGTGTGTGTGAGAGAGAGAGAGAGAGAGAGAGAGAGAGAGAGAGAGAGAGAGAGAGAGAGAGAGATTGCTAGGGTCATGCAGTCAGCTAGTAACAACAGAGCCCATACTCTACCACTTAGGGATGCTTAGCAGTCCAATGTCCCTAGGACTCCATCCTGGAAGCATGGACTAAAGGGGTAGGCAGAGAGTTTTCTGGGCTGAGGACAGGACATGCCCAGGAGCATCTTTTGTGCTAGGTCAATGAGGCTGTTTCAGCACCATGGCCAGGGCCGTGCTTAAGGCTTCAGGATCTAAGCACTCGCCACTGAAAGTCAGCTGTGCAGTGACATTTCATCAGTCGGCCTTGGACCAGGGATCTCGGAAGCAGAGGTGGTGGACAGGACCTGGAAGTTGGCCAGGAGGCCTAGAAATTGGATGGAGCATGCACAAAGGAGCTTCTGGACCTTACTGGAACCCCGGGGGAACTTGGCTGGACTCCAAAGACTTGTCCTCTGGCTCCTGCTCCTCTTCTATCTAAAGGCACAGGGTGAAAAGCACCAAACTACTAAACTAGAGCCCATGTCTCAAGTCTGTTTCCTCCCACAGTGAGTGACCAAGTGACCACGGGCCATATGCAAGTCACTTCTGGGATCGATGTTCCCATGAGTGAGGTCATTCATCTTGCCCTGCACGCTGGCCTTATGAGAGTGCCTGAGATGGGTGCCTAGCCTCAAATCCCCTATAATCTATCTACCCCTGCGTCTGGCCCCTGGAAGGTAGGTCAGCAAATGCCAGCTCCTGCTTTTTTCTTGAGCACTGCTCTGCCAGGATTTTGAAGGTTGGTGTATAGTGGGGAGGGGGGACTCAAAAGAGAAATATTACATACGTGTAGTTAGATTTGTTTGTTATTTATTCTGTAAACTACTCCATCCCATGCCTTCCCACGTTGACCTTGGTGCTAGGGACTTCAAGGTGTTTTACACCATTTCTGGTGGGAGTGTGGGTGAGGGGTGGGGGGAGCTGTAACTTCATTCTTTGTGAAGCATAGCCTTCTCTCTTGATCTCCCAGAAATCGAGTGAGTGGGTTTTTAGAAACTGTCTCTAAGTTCTTTCTGTTTTGATTTAGCTGAGGCTTGGAGACTTGTCCAAGGTCACACAACTCTGTAGCCCAAAGGGGGAGGGTGCTCCCAGTCCTGCTTGCTTTTGTACCAGCCCAGTAGCCTGACTCCCAGACATTAGCATTCCAACAGCTCTGAGTTGCTTTGTCCACCGACCAAGGCCGGCTGGGGGCTGGGGGGAGGGGTGGGATGGGGGCAGGGCACCATAAATCTACCTGCTTGTGTGTGCTGAAGGGGTTGGGGGGGGGTGGGGTTGAGTCCAAGATTCATGTGCTGTTCTGGGAGCTTGACTTGGATTCAAACAAAAGCAGGAAAGGATGAAGATTCACTCTACCCATGGGCTTTTCCTGACAGGACTTGGGATCTTGTCAGGGTCTCTGGGAGCTGGGGACTGATGGTGACCCCAGACCTCAAGACCAACCAAAGAAAGCCAGCCAGAAGGAGTTCCCAGCAGATGCACTGAACTTTAAAAGCTGTAAAACATCGAATGTCCAGAGAGGCGAGAGGCAAGGTTGTTTTGTAATTAGATTCACCACTCTCATATTTCCAAGAAGGGCGCTTCAGTAAGAAGCACACACTGATGCCGCTGTCCAAGCCACAGGACCCCAAATTTTGCAGGAATTCAAATCCAATCCTAAACCCACATCCACCCGCTCCAGACTTGGAGAATAAGCCAGAAAGTTGTGAAGTCAAATCCACACTTCACTCTGGGTAGCAGCTGAGCCAGAGTGCTTAAATTGTACACATGTACATTCATGGGGCAGAGGGTGAGTCTGTGTCTGTTCGCCTACTCCCCTTAGAGAGCGCTTGGGAAATCTGACAGCGGGTGCCCCTCAGCCTTCTCCATTGTCCAGACACTGTCTCACTTCAGACAGTCCCTTGTACCAAAGGAGCTCCCACCCACCCTAGAGAAACACTACTTTCCACAGTCTGATGCAGGAAAAGATATCTTTCCACTTCAGTAATTCTCCATATTTTTAGTTGTGCTCCCCCCCCCCCCCACCTCCTTGGGCAAGCCTGCAGTGTGAGCCCAGGTACCAGTCCCACCCACCACTTATGGCTCACATCTCATGTAAGAATGTTTCTTTGGTCTTGAATGATTTTGCCTATATCTGTGCTACTGTCCCAGGAGGCTGGGGAACCTTTCTGCTTTTCAGATCTGCCTGTACCCCTCCCCCTCCCAATGCCCGACACATAGCAGGCTTGGTCTGTGCAGCATGGAGCTGTTGACACCCTGGGCAGTGTCCCAGGTGGAAAGTTGGCTGTTGTTGAGGTCTCCAATAACCCATTAATCTCCTCCTCCCAGCTTAAAGCCACCAACGGAAACAACGCTCTGTTCATTCACTTGTTTGCAGTGTTCCCTTCTGTCCCCGCAACCCCGTCCTTGATAAGGAAGACAACTCCCCTGAGCTTCCTTCAGGAACTTGGAAATAGAGGAAAACGTTCAGATTGAGAGGGGGGAGGGCATTAGAAAGACACAAGAGGCATTAGCATCAGAGCCTGAGAAACTGTCACCTGGGAGCTCTGGGACAGAAGCCACCTACACACATCACAGATCAGTCGCTGGCAGCATCCCACCTGGGTGGGTTCACTTTTTCTTCCCCCTCTGGGTGGGTCCCTGGTTATCCGCCCTCCATTTTCTTGGCCCCAAGGAGTAAGCTGTGCCGTTTTCTCCTAGCTCTGCGGAACTTCTCCGAACGCCACGCCTCAGTTCTCTGCCGGCACCTCCAGGACAGCCTTCAGTGATACTGTGAGCCAGTCTCCAGCCACCTAGAGAGCTGGAGAGCTCGCTCACTGGGCTGAAAAGCCAGGGTCCTCTATGAGCGGATACACAGTCAGTCAAGGGCACAAGTTTCTAGGGGAATAGAGATCCCAGCTGGACTCTTTACCTTCTCTGCTAAACTGCTTGAAAATGTGGTTTTTTTCTGGAGCCTGGTCAGTAAAATGTGTCTTAGGAATGGGTCATGCTGCTGGGTGTCGAAATACCTTGGGAGGGGGGAATTCCTGGGGGCGGTGTTCTAGGGACTCCTGTGTTGAAGTTTTCACTCTCTCCCTTTCCTAAGGGTAGTGTAGTTCTAAATCGGGCAGATAAGTGTGTGGGGGTTAGGGGACTTATAAAATCACTAGCCCAGTTAGAGATTTGCCTTTCTTCTGAACTGCTGTTGGAAACAGGCAAGTCTCAGAGAAAACAAGAGCCCAAGACTAATGACTTCTTAAGAGACTTCTTATACTCTGAAAATGACCTACCCTACCTCCAGCCCAGCACCCAAGGGAGAAGTCCCAGAACCCAGAAAATCCCCAACTCACTCCCGGGAATGGAGTTGCCCTACTCATCCCAGCCGTGGTTACCACACTCCTCCTCTCCTTCCCTCAGCACAATGGAATTACCTTTCTGATCCGTCTTTTATTAGTTAGCTCAAAGTCTCAATCACCAGTCCCTGATACTCTTACGTACAAAATATAAATTTTCCTACCATGAAATAGCATCAATAAATACAAATGTATAAAATGGGGGAGGAGGCATATAATTTACCATAACAAGATTCATTTCACAAGGCATTATAACATTTACAAACTGATTTTTCCTTTTTTCCTTTTTTTAGGGAGACAAGCAGCACTCCAGGAGCCTGTCCCCTGCAGCTCACATTTCAGACCCAGGAGCCAAGCCGGGGAGATGCTCTCAGCCACAGGCCAGGACCTCCCCTCGGGGGAGGGTGAAGACTCAAAAAGTGCAGAAGGAGAAGGCAGATGATCACCTTCGTGGATTAAGGCAGAATGGAGAGGCCCGGAAACCCTGTATTTGATGGGCAGCAGAGAGGATGAGCATTGTCTATGGAGCAAGGTAGGTGAGCAGAAGCTAGATGAGAGAGCCGTGAGGTGAGACCCAACACTGGATTAGGCCACCCTGGAGAAAGCGATGGTCAGAGGCTGACAGATTTGAAAGAGAGCAGGGTCACCAGGAAGTGGGGGAGTCTCCAACTGTGGGGTGCTACCATTCTCATCCCGCTTTGAACGAGAGTTTGAGGTTGCTGCACAGAGGAGATTTAAGAAGACAGCAGCCTGCAATGCCCGCTGTGCACGGGCAGCAGCCAGGGTGCTGCGAGGAGAGCCTGGTTGAACCAGTGAGTGGGCCAGGGATCCAGCTAGTGAGAGCCAGAAGGAGCAAGGACGCTTGAGGGCCTCCACTACTTCCCACCTCAGCGGCTCTGGCCTCCTCCCTTTCCGCCAGCACCCACCACCCAGAGCCAGACAGGTCTCTTCACAAGAAGTCTGAGAACACCAGTGTGCCCGGGAGCAGACAGGAAGGGGAGCTGGGCACCTGCAGGCCAGGGAACTCCTCCAGTGAGGCGGTAGGGCTCAGGCTGCCAGCTTGAGAAACTGGGGAGTAGAGAGAGCCCCAGTCCCCATTGGAGCCACCTCCCGGGCTGCCCAGCTCCCCACAGGGCACAGGGGGCTCCGGCCCGTAGAAGCTGTGGTCCGCTATGCGCAGCGTCTGAGTCAGTGCCCAGATGTAGTTGTGGGCAAAGCGCAGCGTCTCGATCTTTGTAAGCTTGGCGTCATCCGGGAAGGTGGGCAGGACACCTCGCAGCGCGTCCAGTGCGGAGTTGAGGTTGTGCATGCGATTGCGCTCCCGGTCATTGGCCTTCTTGCGCCGGCTTCGTCGCTGCTTGCTCAGTGCCAACTCGCTCTTGAGCCGGTTGCGCCCTCCACGCCGCGCGCGGAGCTTCCTCGAGGTCCCTCGGCCATCACCTGCTTCTGCTTCGGAGCAGTCCCTCGGCATGAGAGTGGGGCTTGGTGGGGTGGATTTGGAGCTGAGCACTTCATTGTCCGAGGCTCCGGAGAAAGGCTGCTGGGTCTCTCGGGGCACTTGGATGGTGGGCGCACCCAAGGGATTAGGCGCCATCCTGTGGTTTGGGAAAAAATGGAAGGGGTAAGAGTGAGACAGTCTTTGCTTTAGAGGCCACCCCACGCGGGATTGGGGTACCCGCTGCCCCTTGTCTATCCCTTGGTGGTTTCTAATTGTTACCTAGTCTTCCGGGCGCAAAAGAATAGAGAGCGCTGGGTGGGTCAGTGTCAAGCAGCAGTGGACAGCTGAGTGCCTCGTTCTCTCCGAAGTTCTGCTGAGCGGCAGGCGCCCTCGCCTGGAATTAATTGCGTCCGGAAGCAGAAGAGAAGCGCCTAGGGGTTCCCCGGCCTCCGCCGCTGCAGCGTTGAGACCCAGGGAGATTTCCTGAGCTACAAGTCGTGTGCCCCTTGGCACGCTTTATCTGCTCGGCCCGGGCCAGGAGCGTGCCTGCCCCGCGGCTGCCTGCGCCACCGGCCAATCAGCAGCGGGGGCCCAGGGGCCGCGCCACGCGAGCCCGCTCCTCCCACCCCCTCCCACAGCCCCCCCACCCACGCAGCACAGCTGGATTCCGGACAAAGGGCGGGGGGGGGGGAAGCAGTGCTCTGTTTGCTCCCCCCTCCCCCATCGCGGGCTCGGTCCCAGCAACTCTCGGTTCCTCAAAGAGCCTCGCCCAGCCAGAAGAGCCCCGGCTGGCTCAGGTCTGGCCGCCTAAGACAGCCTTGCTTTTTTCCTCTTTCTCCTTGGCATCTGTCCAGATCCTATCTTGGTAGCATGAAGGAGGTTTGGGGGTGCCTGTAGGGAAGGCCTCTTCTTTGAGTATTTACACATAGGGACTTTTGGTTCAGAGAGGGAAGCAGCTTGCCTGAATCAACCAGCGATCTAGGAGTCAAGTGTCTTGACCAGGAGCTTGGAGGAGCACCCAAGTTCTAAGTTGCCACCTAGCTCTCCGGCACTGTGGATCAGGATAGGAAACGTGTGTGAGCAGCGTTTTACAGACTCTCTCTATTCTGGGAGGGAAGACAGAGTGACTAGGGAAGGCCCTGCTCAAGTCCTTTTTACTCGGAGTCCATCACTTGGCAATGTCCAGGTCCAACGACACCGACCGAGATGCTGCCCCCCAACTTCCAGGCCAGAGGTGGAGAACCTCCACCAAACTCCGCATCTGAGACACCAGAGTCCATTCCCGAGGCGAGGGTGGTTGTGGAGGGAGTGTAGAGGGGACATCCTACTACTCCCCTCAGGGACAGTATCCTGGGGTTGAGGAAGGCCTGACCCGAGCGGCAGGTGATGTGAAGAGGTCAGGAGGGGCTTGTTCTCGGCTAGCCTTTTTGTCTTTTCAATGCCACGAGACGTGCAGACACAGGGAGAAAAGCGGATCTACTTTCTGTCCCCCTTTGGTCCTGTCCAATCACAGGCCAGAGAGGGCCGACAGCTTCACCTAGTCCAGCCCCCCACCCCACGCCCGCCCCCACATCACTCCTGAACTGTGGGTGAACACAGGGCAGGGATTCTCCAAGCCTTCTGGTTTGTCCCTCTTAAAGCTATCTGGAAATCTTTCCTGTGGGTCCGAAGATGTAGTCCTTTCTTCCCTGCAGACCCGCCCCTCTTGTCCCCGCCTCGGACACCCCGTGGTCTTCTGTTTCCGGTCACTCAGGGTGAGGGGTTGTGGCTTCCGCCGCTCTCGCTCTCTCTACTGTGCTGGGTATGCGGCTACGAGCTGGGAGTTAAGTCTGTAGGCAGTAACTCTATGCTTTCTAGTGTGTCCTCTTACTCCGAGACTCCCGGAAATTGCAGAAGGGGCCATGCCTTGGCTGGGAGACTAAGGGATGGGGTCAGGGTCGCGGTAGGTCTGTGGCTGGGCTCTAGTGATGGCCTCTGGCTGCCTGGGATGCAGGGGAGGGGAGGGAGCCGCACAACATCTCCTGGGCAGAGGGTGATTGATTTACTTGGGGCAGGAGGGGGTTGTAGGACTGGGTGGGAGCAGTGGCGCTTTCCCCATGGATTCTAAACGATTCTGAGTGAGGAGGGGGATTCCTTCTTCACTGCTGAGAAATTGAATCTGGAGACAAGGCCAGACAATCCTGTGCGCAGGGTTCCCAGGCTCTATCTTTTGCTTTAGGTCTTGCTTTAGGTCATGCCTTGCTTCAAGCTTGTCCTCTGGTCCCAGGAACGGGGACTCAGAGCCCTTTTACAGATGGAAAAGCCAAGTCCCTGAGAAGGAAGTGACTCACTCAAGATCACACAGCAAATCCTAACAGAACTGTGAAGAATTCGGAAGCTAAGCCTCCTCTTAGTCCTAGATACCCTCTCCCCCCCCCCAACCCTTACTCATTGCTATGATTTGGTTTGGGGGAGAATGAGAGACCCCCAAATGCAGAGAACAGAGAATGTTCTGAGTCTTTGAAGACTGACAGGATCAGCCTCGTACAGAAGTAACGGCCCACCCTCCTGGCCAACAGAACCCACACCAGGCAGGGGCAACCTCTCTGTTCTTCTGTCCCAGACCAGAGCTTTGCTTGAATTATCCCCTCCTCCCGCCCTGAAAAAGAAATTAGAAACTGGGAAAGTGACTTAAAAGGCATTCCTAAAGTCCTGAGGCCCAATCAGACTCCATGGAGGGAACTCAGGTTGCAAGGGGACTCAAGCGATCATGAGTGTCCCCCCCCCTCCATTCCTGAAAAGCAACCTACATCTGTGACTCTCATCTATCCTGTGGCTGTAAATGGGGATGGGACTTGTCCTGGCTCGGTCCTGCCCTGTGAGTCTGATGGGCTTTGGCTAGAGCGCAGAGCTTCCGGTGCCAGGGAGAATTCTGAGGGTTCTTGGCAAAATTTCTTGATAGGTAGAGAGGTAGAGACCCTCTTGGAATTCTTGTGCAGGCTCTCTCTGGTTCAGGGCCCTTCTGGGCTTGTAGGCTGACAGCAGCCTTTTTTGCGCAAAAAGCAGTCAGGGTAAGAAGCGCGCCGCGAAGGGACAGTGCGCCTGAGCGATGCCCAAACTCCCTGCTAGTCTTCATTTAGCCAGGAGGCCAAGCTGAATGTCTAGGAGTCCTTGAAGTTTAGAGATTCAGGATCCATGCTCTCTCTCTCTCTCAGCTGCAAAGGACACACAGACCCCCCTCTCCAAAGTCAATCCCTGGGTTTTTGGAGGTGGAGGCGGAGGCGCAGTTGACTGCGCAGTGCGCGCCAATTGTGCCTGTAAAACCGCCCTCTGCGCCCCTGAGCCAAGCCTGTTCTTACAGTGAGGGGCCATCCATCCACGGCCTCTGAGGCCTCCAGAACGCCTGCACCCCTCCACCTTGGAAGACCTAGGCTTGCCTGAAGAACTGAGGGATTCTGAGAGAGAGAGAGGCGACAGCCAGACGCCTGGAGACGGCAGGCAGATTGGAATAGAGGGTTAGGCAGCAGCGAGCCCCAGCGCCTTGCGGTCGGGCAGGGGTAAAGCTAGCATTGCCTGGGGGCTCTTTGAGGATCGAGCGAGAAGGGGGGCCTCCATGGGAAGCTGAATAGCTAATGGCTTGCCAGAGGAGGGGGCTTCTTTCTCTCGCCTTCGCTTTGGCCCTGAAAGAGAGGAAGACAAAAATCTGGCGAGCGAGGCTGCCGGGACCGAGACTGGCCACTTCAAACAGCCCTTCAAACAAAAGGAGTCGACGAAAAGAAAGCCCCACCTGTCTCCAGTGTTTGCTAAAATAATAATAAATAGATTTCGTTTAATAAATAATTACAAGAGATTGTAAAGCGGGGTGCTTTGGAAAACGTCTCCAGCGGGAGTCAGCGCAACCAGCCATCACCTGCTCCTAAGGCGAGCAACTTTATCGTTAAGCCACCCCCCAACTAGTTCGCCTCTGATAAACTCTCCTTGGTCTTCACAATGACTGTTTACTCATAGTTAGCACAATATTACCTTTGCCGTGATAAACCCAAAGGGGGGGAGACCTGGCCCCTGGCCCCTGGGCACACCTGTCCTAGAAGCTGACACATGGATTTGGCACCGAGCGGGCCTCCCCCCCGGGGGCCCTGCCCCCGTGTACATTGGCCCAATTGCCACTCATTTATAACAGGTTGGCTGCAAGGCCTATCTCGGTCCTATTTGTCTTCTTTTATTGAAAGCATATGGTCTCCAGGGGCTCACCAACCCCATATTTCATCTGCCAGGAGCTGGGGCGCTTCCGCAGGCTGGTGCTGCCCAGCGCTTTGCTCCCCACCCAACGGCTGCTGCGCCAGCTGAGAGCATGGTGGAGGCTGGGTGGGGACAGATAAGGCGAGCTGCTCGCTGGCTTTAGGAGAGGGGCCATTCCCTTAGTGACTCCCCCCTCCGGGGGCCCTGGGAGCTCGTGCGCTCTTGAATGGGTGGCTGATTCCTTTTCTTGGGTAGGTGAGAGGGCGCCATATGCTACCCCACAGAGCGCACGAGGGAGCTTCGGCCCAGGGAGTCCTCCAACAAAGGAAGGAGAGGGGCTGGGACACTCTGGAGCACCCGAGGTCTTTATTTCCAGATCCCCCGCTCTGCCTGGAGCCGCCTCCCCCCTGGGCGCCCGCAGC
Source organism: Peromyscus eremicus (assembly GCF_949786415.1). Classification (NCBI taxonomy): domain Eukaryota; kingdom Metazoa; phylum Chordata; class Mammalia; order Rodentia; family Cricetidae; genus Peromyscus; species Peromyscus eremicus. The sequence goes on from NC_081432.1 coordinate 23,625,486, forward strand.
TCGCGCGCAGAGCCAGGAAACAAAGTGTCCACATTATTGCTGCCGCCAGCCGCGCCTGTCAATGCGTGAAAAGGTGCATTGCGCACCCAGACACCTGTTGAAACGGCGCCTCTTCTCAGCGCTTTCTCCAGCTCTGCGTTGGGTCAGGAACTGAGCGGGGAGTGGGAGGCGGGAGGAGGGACAGTTACTGTGATTTGTGGCGACATATGTCGGGCAGCTCGTGTGTACTCCTCTCAGGCGCACACGCACCCTCGCTCCCATACACACCCCGCGAGAAGGAGCAGCTGCTCGCCTCACCTTCTCCCGACATAATACCTGGGCCGGGTGCTTTGGCCTCGCCTTTGAGATTCCAGCTTTCCTCCACCCTCTGTCTTCCGCCCCCTCGACGCCCCAATCTTGGCAGCTTTACTCTAGGACTTTATTGTCAGGTTTAACAGATGCACGCCTGTTCCCAGCGCCTGGCCCCCAAACACACACACACACACACACACACACACACACACACACACACACACACACACTCACTCACTCACACACATACACACGCGCTCAAGCACCCACCGAAACCCGGACTGAGGACACAGATGCGGAGCGCAAACGCCCATATGTCCCGCTTCTCGCCTGCCCGGCTTGGGGGAATAAACAGACTGTGTGATTCTCTCTACCCAGAAAAAACAAACAAGAGAAGCTAGAGAAAGTGGGGAGGCCACCTCCAAGCCTCACCAAGTTGGTGCTTGCCCTTTCTGCAATGCTCAAGCCAGATGAGCTCTTGGAGGATGCTCACCTTAAGGCAACCTGGGTAGGGACCCTCTGGGTTGAGTGGAATTGAGCCACAGGGCCTGGACTCTTGCCCTCTCCTGACTCTGGGTTCTGGAGGTCACCCGGGGCCACCATAATCCCAGGGATTTGTGTTTGCTGCTCTTCTGTGTGTAGGTCTCCATTCACAATGGGTTGGTGCAAGTTTTCAGACCTGGACTAGGTAACAAAATACAGTGAAAACATAGTGAGAAGCACACCGTGTGTGTGTGTGTGTGTGTGTGTGTGTGTGTGTGTGTGTGTGTGTGCAGGGCTGCACAGGAAGCCTCACTCTGCCTCTGTCTCCAGCAACGATGGGCACGGGGCTTCATCTCTGTAGGCCTCTACTGGTTTCCTATCCACTGAGGGAGGATGCTGTGGGGGAAATACTTTGGCATTTCCCTTCCAAATATACAAAGTTTGGGAGCCTTGGATATCAACAGCCCCCCTCCCCGAACACAAATCCAGTCTGTACTTCTGGCCAATAGCTCCTTTTTATCAACACTTTCAAGGGCTGGAGCTGCAGAGGAAGTCGCAGCAGGCACAAGTGTGGCACTGGTGTTAGAAGGTCATCTTCAGCCCCCAGCTTCCAGCCCTTGGCGCAAAGGCAACCCCTGGGCCACTCCATGGTAGTGTCTCCTGATACCAGACTTTCAGACCTCCGTTTCCTCCAGTTGGGGGGTGGGTGTGACTCTCAGGCGCTTCCCCTTGCCCGACCTGTTTCTGGAGAAAAGTATGCTGGCTTCCTTTCAGTGTGAGCAAGGCTCACTCTGTTTTCTAGTTAAATCTAGTACTTAACATATGCTGGTAAAGAACCTGTGGGGGGCCGGGGAGCTGAGCAGGATAGATGGCTCAGCAGTAAAGAGCACTGGCTGCTCCTTCAGACATCCTGGGGTCCATTCCCAACACCCATGTTTTACAATCGTTTGTAACTGTGATTTCATGGGGGGTGGTAGGGTGACACCCTCTTCTCGGCCTCATGCATGTAGTGAGCAGACATACATGCTGGTAAAACATACATGTAAAATAAGAAAACTAGGTTAATACTAGGTTGACCCAGTATTGATGCAACATAGCTTCCTACTCAGTACTTAGTAACAGTACCGTTCATATTACTCATACTTAGCAACAGTCCTCATTCACACCACTCATACTTAGTAACAGTACCATTTGTCCCACTCATACTTAGTAACAGTACTATTCATACCACTCAATGCTTAGTAGCAGTACTATTTATATGGAATTTTAAGGGGGCAGATCACCTTAGATAATCTGTAGGGGAGACAGAAAGGACTTCTTTAAATTCCTATTTTACACTTTTGCAGTTACACTATAGTACCCTAGACTGGGAGGCAGCTCCCTTTGTATCCAGCTACCCAGCAGGGGATTTTCACTGTGTTACTCTCCTGGCCCCAACCCATTGCCTGCACCCAGGATCCCCATTCCTCCACCCTTTGGTGCCCTTTGGAAGTGGGCAAGTCTCCACTGGGGCTTTATGGGCACCGGGAATGGAAGAGCCTTTTGTTATTTATTAATAACAAGACTTCCTTCCTCTTCCTAGGTGCTCTGGGACTTCTTGCCCCCAATCAAGGCTCTGGAGAAGTGGTTCTCAACCTGTGGGTCTCGACCTCTTTGAGGTCTAATGACCCTTTCACGGGGGTTACCAAAGACTATCAGAAAACACAGATATTTACATTATGATTTGTAAGAGTGGCAAAATTACCATTATAAAGTAGTTGTGGAATAGCAATGAAAATAATTTTATGGTTGGGGGTCACACCTGTATTAAAGGGTTGCAGCATTAGGAAGGCTGAGAAGCACTGCTTTGGAGTCTGGAGAAAGGACAGACTTGTGTGTCTCCAAGACTGAGGGCTTCCTTGACTCTTTCATCCTTGGCACAGCAACTCCTTCACTCAGCCCTAGATCTTCCCCACCCACATCTAGGCAGGCACTCTTCTGCTGACCTCTAGTACCAGCTCTCTTTTATTCCTTTTGAGACAAGAACTCTCTAAGTTATCCAGGCTGGCTTTGAACTTGTGATCTCAATGCCTCAGCCTCCTCCATAGCTGGGATTTACTGCATATTATTCCTGGTCCTGGTCCTAAATCTCTGCCCCATCCCCCTTTGTTCTACATTACACACTGGGTCCCACTTCTGAGCTGATGATAGAACCAACCCTTCTTAGACCCTTGCTGGACAATATCAAAGAAGGGGGTGAAGACTAACAGATGAAGTCCCCTGGTGGTGCATGCAGATGGCTCATCCATTCTTTCCCACTGCAAATCATCCTTGGATGGGAGATGCCCTGCCTACGGCTTTATTGGATGGAAGACTGCAGTAAGACTTTGCAGAACTAATAGTCTGCACAGAAAGCTGCAAATCAAGTCTTGTCAATGCCCAGGCATCAAGTTGCCTTATGGTGATATTTTATTTGTATTAACATGTTATTTGTATGTTAATAAATAAAGTTGCCCGGGGGTCAGAGCTATTAGCAAGCCATAGGAAAGCAGGGCAGTGGTGGCGTACACTTGTAATCCCAGCACTTGGTAGGCAGAGCTGGGTAAGTCTCTGTATGTTCAGGGATACAGCCAGTATTGGAGACACATGCCTTTAATCTCAATACCAAGCATGGAAAACCTGGAGGCCTATACAGACAGGCCATGACGAGGTGGTCATGTGGTTGGGTTTACAACCAATGAGAAGGTAGAACAGGAACTCTATATAAAGACTTTAACACAGGGGTAGTTCTGGTTCGGAGAGGTAGGACCACTGCAGGAGGAAGGGTAAGGTTTTAGCTCTTAGCTCTGACCTCTTGACTTTCTTCTTTGCATTGGTTCTGTGTTTCTTATTTAATAAGAAGGTTGGTTACATCTACAGTGCCTTGGGTCAATTGGTTCCATATTCCCTCTGTCCTGTAAGAGTTGATGAAGGGTCACTGTGAGAAGATGGTGGCTAACTATTCTCCAAGGCTTCAGAGATTAGATCTAAGGACAGTGACTTAGAAAAAGCAGGGACCGCCGGGCGGTGGTGGCGCACGCCTTTAATCCCAGCACTTGGGAGGCAGAGCCAGGCGGATCTCTGTGAGTTCGAGGCCAGCCTGGACTACCAAGTGAGTCCCAGGAAAGGCACAAAGCTACACAGAGAAACCCTGTCTCGAAAAACAAACAAACAAAAAAACCAAAAAACAAAAAAACAAACAAACAAACAAACAAAAAACAAAGAAAAAGCAGGGACCAAGGCTCTTGCCAACCATGCTACCCCAGCAGACAAAGATGGTGAGGGGCCTCTGCACAGGGGTAGAATCTTGCCTGTAAAGACATATTCTCCAGCTTGAAATGGCCGTGTGGTCTCCTAAGAGGAGGGAAATAGATAGGATGACCATTCGAAGTCCTATCTCCTTCCATGACTTAATGGGCACAGAGTTAGAATAACTATTCAGTTATATAGACTGCACATTGGGAAGTCATCTTCTAAACAGGATGGACACAGCTAAGGGACACTTACTTACCCACCATAATAACCCTTTGAGGTCTGGGGAAATTCCTCAGTGGCTAAGCCATTTGCCAGGCAAGCAGTAAGCGTGAAGACCACTTACTGGATCATCAGGACATAATTCTGGTGCATATGGTGGCTTGCTTATAATTTCAGTCCTTAGAAGGCAGAGACAAGGGATCTGTAGAACAAGCTGGCTAGCCAGCCTAGCTACATCGAGAGCTCTGGGTTCGATTGGGAAACCCTGTCTCAATATATAAGGTGAAGGGCAATTGGAGAAGACTCCTCCTGACAAGAGCCTTGGGTCTATGTGTGCATGCACACACACACACACACACACACACACACACACACACACATACACACACACTCACAAGTGCATGATAACACACATCTAGCTATATCTACATCTATAGTATATCTATTCTATATCTATATCTATATATAAAGCATTCCAGGTTATAGGTGGCATTCATTACTGCAGTCCTCAGCCTGAGAAAACTGTAGCCTGTACCAGCCCTTTCCTGAAAAATTTCAGCCCACAGACACATGCCTGTGATATACCAAGTGTCGTAAGACATGTCAAGAACTCAGCATTTATGCTTACGTTCTCCATTTCCCCTCTCTCTAACATGGCACTTCCCACAGGGCATTTATTAATGAGGTATTTTTACTTCCCTTGCATGCTCTTTTCTCTCCACAAAAAATATGATGTCAACTGTGATTTTCATAGAAGGACTTCATCCTTAGAGAAAGTTCTTTCAATTTCTAATTCACTGAGAGGGTTTTTAAAAAGAGTTATTTTAGCACACATGCACGTGCGTGCGTGCGTGCGTGTGTGTGTGTGTGTGTGTGTGTGTGTGTGTGTGTCTATTTGTGTGCAGGTAACTACAGAGACCAGAAGGGGGTATTGGATCCCTTGGAGCTGGAGTTACAGGCATTTGTGAGATGCCTGATGTGAGTGCTAGGGTCTGATGGGGCATTAGGTACTCTTAACTGCTGAGCCATCTCCAACCCCATGTAGAGTTTGAACCATGAGTATTGCTATAGCTCTGACTGCCTTGTTACTGATGATGTACTTCTTCTTCTGTCTCATGGGTTCTCTGCTGTACAATGCTTGTCCATTCTTTTCCTTTCCATATTATAATCTTTAGAAACATTGCCCCAGGAGCTGAGAGTGTGGCTCCATTGCTAGAGCACCTGCTTGGCATGCGTGAAGCCCTGAGTTCAATCCCCATGTAAAACCAAACATGGTGGTACATGTTTACATGCCAGCACTCTGAAGGTGGGGGTAAGAAGATCAGAAGTTCAAGTTCAAGGTTGTCCTCTGCTCCATAGTGAGTTAGAGACCAACCTGGGCCACAAGAGATCCTATGTGAATTTTTTTTTTTTCTCAATATGATGGCACATGCCTTTGGGAGGCAGAGACAGGAAGGTCTCTGTGAGTTTAGTGCCAGCCTGGTCTACATATGGAGTTCCAGGACAGCCAAGACTACATAGAGAGACCCTGTCTCAAAAAGAAGTATGTATGTTTACACATATATACATATATATTAATGTCACTAAGCGCCAACCACACTTAAAGAGCAGAGAATTAGGTCCCACTTGAAAGAACAAATGTCTATGTAATTACTTGGAATTCTTCAATATAGGAAAATGTCCATCTTTCTATTTGCTTATAGAGTTGGTCATTTATGTTAGTGTGGACTTCTAGATATCCACTTTATACTTTGAGTTATGGCTGAATAGTGTCATCCCCCAGTTTTTTCACTGCCACGATAAATACCTAAGAGAGCAAGTTATTTTTCGAGGCAGATTGTCTCTTGTTTATACAGCCTGCAAACTCCAGGCTAGTTGGCCCCTAAGCTCCAGGCAATGCTCCTGTTGCAGCCTCCCTTCTTGCCCTAGGAGTGTGAGTCTGGGATTACAGAGGCACACCACTGCTGCTGGCTTTTTAAAATGTCGGTTCCAGGGACTGAACTTGTGTGGCAAGTGCTAACCCATGAGCCACCTGGCCAGCTCTACGAGATGCTTGAACTGACGAAATGATAGAAATACAGAATAGTTGTCAACAAGGATCAAGCTATGGCTACAAAAAGGTAGTGTGAACAGTCCTTGTGGGGTCTGCGGTGTTCTGAAAACTGACTGTGCCCCAGTCCCTTACCTGGTGTGAGGCTGTACTATAGCCTGGGGCAATGCCTCTGCTGGAAGCCACTGGGGAAAGGTTCCATGGGACCTCTCCATCCTAGTTCTTAAAACAGCACAGGAACCCACACCTGTCATGAAATACACAGAACATCTGCGCATCTGTTGGGGTAGGGAGTCCGTACCTTCTGCTCCTTTTCTTTCCCTGTGGAAATAATGGCCATGTAAAGGCATTTCTTCAGACTGGCTTTTTTTTTTCCCCCTCAGCATATAGAGCTCTGAGAGCATGGACGGAGCTAGCCCATTGGAGAGTTCATGTGCAAGGTGACAAAAAACATTGCCTGTTGCAATGGATGTGGGAGAATAGTGGGTTCCTGAAATAAAACCCATATAGGACAGACAAGTGAAGGGCTTAATTCATTTCTTCACTCAGAATCCCCGAGGGTCCCAGTCCAGTGTGATTAGTCTTGGGTTAAAGTAAAGTGGACTGTTTTCTATAATCCTTCCCTGTCTCAGTTTCTTTTCTGGTCAGAGTATTTTCTTGGAAATAGCACGTGGAAATAAACCCTTTCTCCTCTTGACTGGCAGAAGGCTCCAATCTACCAGTGATCTTAGCTACCTCTCCTGTCGCTGTGATAGGAAAAAAAAATACCTCGAGAAGAGCTGATGAAAGGAGAAAGGGTCTCTTCTCCGTCATGGTTGGTACCGTCCATCATGGTTGGTACCGTCCATCATGGTAGGGGAGTCAAGGCAGCAGGCAGCTTGAAGCAGCTGTCACATCACCCAAGCAGGAACCCGAGAGGGACCAGCGAAGGGCTAACGCTCACTTTCTCCATATATAGTCCGGGACTCACCCAGGGAATGGTACTGTCCACAATGAAGATGGGACCTCCCATATCAATTAACACAATCAAAGATGATAACGCCTCACAGGACACCCAGAGGCCACCTCCCCAGGGAGTCTAGACTCTGTCAAACTCGTCACCATGCTACCACCATGCACTCATGGCGGAACTTGTTAGCACGCACCATAGCATGTGTGTTGCATGAATAAGACTTGGAAGGCGGAAGTGGAACCGTGACTCTGTGTAATGTTTTATCCCCGGAAGGGCAAAGTAGGGCCCATGTAGTCACAGGGCCAAAGTTGCTGAATAACCAGAGAACGATGAATGCTTAAGTCTCATCCTGAAGTGTGCTGGCAGCTAAAGTGGGGTCACTGATTGGAAAGGATGGGATCTAGTGATAGGGTAGCAATTTGTGTGAGGATGCTGGTGAGGCAGAGGACATTGAACTCCGAAATTTCGTTTATTTACTTATTTGTGCGTGGGGGCATGCATGCCAGGAAGAGTGTCTGGAGGTCAGAGGGCAGCTTTGGTGAGTTGGCTCTGTCCATTCACCTTTGTGTGAGTTCCAGGGATCAAACTCAGGTCGCCAGGCTTTTGTAGCAAGCCCCTTTACCTGTTGAACCATCTCCCTGGCCCTCTGAATCCCTCAATTCTGATGGGTTTATTCTGCTGGAGGAAGTAACCTCATCACTTGGCAGTGGCCACATCCCTACCACACCCCCTGAGGTGCTGGCCTCCTGGGCTGTACTGAGAAGAACTAGTCTTGAATTGCTTATAGAAACAGTCATGTTCCCCAATACAGGTCTGAGGTGAGGCAATCCCGGTTCCCTGGGGCCCCACACTTACACTCATTTTGCCTCCAGATCTGACTCAAGTTTCCCCAGGTTTATAGGGGTGAGCTTCACCGGACTCCTGAAGAACACATGGGGCTTCCTCACTGTGCAAGAGAGGTCTGAGGAGCTTGTATGGGAATGGATTTTAAGAGTGCGGGGTAATAGTGAAAGGAATATCAAGTCAGATTAGGCCATGTTTATGGACACCCGGGCCATCAGGCAGAAAGTAGTAGCTCACAGAGTTAATAAGGAAGAGGAGGAGGGGGAGAAGGAGGAAGAGGAGGAGGTGCCAACAGTTGATGTGGTTGACAGCAATATGTAGCAATAAGTGGCCAACTATGGGCCTGATGTGGTGGTGCACACCTTTAATCCAAGCACTCAAGAGGCAGAGGCAAGTGGATCTCTATGAGTTCAAGGCTAGCCTGGTCTACATATTGAATTCCAGGTCAGCTAGGATTTCATAGTGAGACTCTGTCTCTAAAAAACAAACAAACAAACAAACCAAAAAAGAGCAAAAAAAAAAAAAAAAGGCTCAAAGAGATGGGGATGCTGGTGTGGATTTACTTTTAAAGGATCTCCTCCATCACAGGGTACCCAGAAGACACACCAATACTTATAATACTACTTTGGGTTAGTTGGTTTGATTTTAAACAGTTTAAAATGTATTTAAAATTTTAAAGTATTTATTTGTTTGTTTGTTTGGTGTGTGTGTGTGTGTGTGTGTGTGTGTACACATCTCTTGTGCAGTAGCCACAGCTACTGTGTGTTGACGACTGTGGTGGCCATGCCCAGAGGTCAGCATTTCTTAGCATTTCAAGTCTCCATTCTCTGGCCCTTACAGTCCTTTTACCAGCTCTTCCACAATGTTCTGTGGGGCACAGAAGCAGAGGTATTTGTGTCCTGTGCGGCTACTGTAAGAGACAGACTTCCTAAGGAAGCACCTACATCCTTGGAGGGTGGCTTGCGCTCTTCTCTGTGGGCCAGGCCTTACAGTGGGAGCCACGGTCATTCATTTGGGAACTGTAAATGGTATAACCAAATTCCAGAGTGGCAGGGACCAAGTGGCAGCCCTCAGTTGTTCAGTGGAGCAGAGGGCAAAGCAATGATCAGAAATGGCTAATTAATCATGGCGTCCCCAGAAGGGAATAGGAAGCCTACCAAATTCTCATTCCATCTGTATGGGCAGACACATTCCAGTGCTAGTGAATAGAGGCTACTGACTCATAGCAAAAGAGAATTATGGCCCCTCAACAATTCCAGGACTCGGATTGTTCCCTAGACCCAGAGCTCCTTGAACGAAGGGAAGGGCAGGCCCTGCTGAAGAAGGACCAAGTTGTACATCACCAACAAGTTCTACTGCTCATCTTTCTCCCATCCTTCCCCAAGGGGACCTCAGCCTTGAACATGGGGCGGGGCGGGTGGGGGTGGTGGTGAAATCCCAGCACAAGAATCAAACCTTTGGGGCCTTTCTGGATGCTAGCTGCTTTGCATTGATGTTGATCTTGCAAGCTTCCAAGCAGCATTGTGGCCCTTCAATTGAAATAGAGACTTATGGAGATTAGGTGATGAATAGTGTGTTAGCCGAGGTCTGATGCCGATGGGACCCCAGATTCATCCTGTGGTTAGTGTGGTAGTTTGAATGTCATTGGCCCCCATAATTTTATAGGGAGTGGCACTATTGGGAGGTGTGGCTTTGTTGGAGTAGGTGTGGCCTTGTTGGAGGAAGTGTGTCACTGTGGGGGCGGGCTTTGAGGTTTCCTATGCTCAGGATACCGCCCAGTGTCTCAGTTGACTTCCTGTTGCCTGCATGATGTAGGTCTCTCAGCTATGACCCCAGCACCACATCTGCCTGCACGCTGCCATGTTTGCTGTCGTGACGACAATGGACTGAACCTCTGAAATTGCACGTGAGCCACTCCAATTAAACGTTTTCTTTATGAGCGTCACTATAGTCAGCCGGGCCGTGTTGGCGCACGCCTTTAATCCCAGCACTCGGGAGGCAGAGCCAAGAGGATCTCTGTGAGTTCAAGGCCAGCCTGGTCTACAGAGCGAGATCTAGGACAGGCACCAAAACTACACAGAGAAACCCTGTCTTGAAAAACGAAAACCAACCAAACAAACAAACAAAAAATCAACAAGAGTTGCTATGGTCTTGGTGTCTCTTCACAGCAATAGAAGATCTAACTAAGACAGGTATTTTCCCAGTTCAGAATGTATAATTGGAACAGATGTTCTTAAGAGTTTGCAACATTCCCATACTGGTTCCATGACCTGTGGAGCAAATGGTCTTGCAGGGAGTTGGAGGAGATATAGGCTAAACTAAGCTATTTCAATTACCTGGGAAATAGTGAATGGAGAACAATAGCTCGTTCTTTGGAGAGACCATCAAGGACTTGAAAAATGCATCACATCTCCTTTAACTCCCGCATTTGGCCTGTGACTTTTGGTTATCACAAGCACAGCCAAGTGATGACTCCAGTTGCATCTGTTGTACCTGCTGAGGGCTCTCTGCTTGAGAAGGTCAACACACTCCTGATAGTGAATGGCTTTTCCTGCAAGTGTGTTTGGAAGGACCATTAGAAGCAATTTGCTTTCATCTGGCAAGTTCAGCAATACACCTTTACAGTTCCATCTCTGGGCTGTATTAACTCTCCAGCCCTGGGCTATAACTTAGTTCACAGGGATCTTAATCACCTGTCTCTTCCACAAGGTACCACACTGGTCCGTTCCATTGATGGCATTATGCCAACTGGACCATGAACAGGCAGTATCAGCCACTTTGGAGTTGGTAAAGCATTTGCATGTTGGAGGATGGGGAATAAATTCTAAGTAAGAGACCCTACTAGACATTCTAAAAGTCCAGGGGATAGGATATGAAGAGATAGTCCTTCTGTGGATACACTACCAAGAAAGACATGTTTCATTGGCCTGTGTGGACTATGGAGGCTGTGTTACTCCAGACCATATTCCCAATGAGTGGGGCCTAGAACAGGTCCAGAATGCTATGCACACTGGCCTGCTTCTTGGGTTATGTGGTCTAGCAAACCTGAAAGTCCTCAAATTCTCAGTGGCAGATGGGGATGCTGTGTGGAGCCTTCAGCAGGCACCTTCAGGTGAGTCACAACAGAGACCCAGGGCTTTTGGAGTGTCTGCAGATGGACAGCTCTCTCTCCCTTTGGGAGAGTGGTCCTTAATGGAAATTCAACATTTGCCCATTAGCTGCCAAGTTACCATGTATTCTGGTTAGGTTTTTTTTTTTTTTTTTTTCCAACTTGGCACACACTAGGGTCATCTGGGATGAAGAAATCTTAATTAAGAAAATGCTTCCATCAGATTGACTGGTAGGTCAGTCTGTGGGATATTTTCCTGTTTCATGATTAATGTGGAGCATCCACCATCTTTGGGTGGTACCACATCTGGGTAGGTGGTTCACGGTTGGGTAATCCAGGATCAGTAAGCAATGGGGGAGCAAGCCAGTAGGCAGCATTCCTTCATGGCTTCTGCTTCAGTTTCTGCCAGGTTCCTGGCTTGAGTTCCTACCTTGACTTTTCTCAATGATGGACCATGGCACAGAAGTATAAGCCAAATGAATCCTTTTTTACCAAAGTTGCTTTTGGTCAGAATGTTTTTATCACAGAAATAGAAAGCAAACTGGAACATGTTTGACATGTGACCCGAATGGTCCACCATGAGCCAGGTGTTAGCTGACCCATGAAGCTAGTAAGTGGGGTGTACACATTCGCAACCCTGAGCAAATACAAGTGGTATGAACCTAACTGGGCCTGAGAAGATCCTGAAGGCACAAGAAAGTTACATGAAGAAGTGGCCCAAATATCCACAGTGCCTGGTCCTGCTAAAATACTTTCCATCCACCAGCATGCACCTATGGCCTCGTGGTAACTTGGTGACAGGAAGAGAAGACTGTGTCTTAAAGATAGTTCTGGATGTTTGTAAACACTATGGAGAATGGATACTTGTAGCATTAGAGCCCTCTTTGGGGACATCTGGAAGGGTATTGGTGAAGGCAAATGAATTCAGAATGGGCGGAACTTGAGGCAGTACACCTACTTGTACATTATGTTTGGAAAGAAAAAAATGCCCAGGTGGGTGACTATACACTGCTTCATAGACTGTAGCTAGTGGTCTTTCTCAATGGTGAGGGACTTGGAAGGAACATGACTGATTTATAGACTGTAGCTAGCAGTCTTTCTCAAAGGTCAGGGACTTGGAAGGAGCATGATTGGGAAACTGATGGCAAAGAATGTGGCTAGAATTCTTCCAGTGGGCAAGGGGCAAGGGTATTTGTGTCTCATGTACAGACAGAGGTGACCTCAGGGTGGCCTGTTCCATCTCCAGTCTGCCAGGACATAGAGGAGTCAGTCTCTCTGTGGAGATTGGCTTGGTTTGTATTGCGGATGATCAATGGAGGAACTTAAACATAAAAAATATTTTCCTTGACAAATGTGTATAAGAAACCTTGCAAAAACAACAACAACATCCTGCTTTTTTTGTGTGGGGGAGGCAGGGGAAGAGATGACATCAGCAGAGAGAAACCTTTATAACTGAGTGGGTAGTAGGATGGCCTGCCATGCGGATGGTTTTCTTCCCACTTCATTGACTACTCAGTGTGCCTATGAACAATGTATTCACAGTGAAGGGATGGCGGGCACCCACTCAGCAACCTGACTTCCACTCACCAAGGCTGACCTGGTCACAGTGCTGCTGAGCGCCAGCACCAGAGAGCGACCCTGAGTGGCATCATTCTCTGGGGTATGTGACCCAGTCAGTGACCAGGTGGCAGGTTGACTACATTGGACCACTTCTTCATAGATAGAACAACACTGACCTTACTGGAGTTGATACATCCTCTGGCTATGGACTTGACTTTTGTGCATGCAATGCTTCTACCTATAGCACCATCTGAGGACTTATAGAATGCCTTATCCATGGTTATGGTAACCCACAGAACATTGCTTCGGACCAAGGAACTCACTTCACCAACAGAGAAGTGGAACAGTAGGCCCGTACTCAGAGTCCACTGGTCTCAGCATGTCTGCCACTGTCCTGAAGCATCTAGCTTGAAGGGATGAACTTTAAAAGACATAGACACAGAACCAATTAGGTGACAACCGCCTGCAAGGCTGGGGCAGTGTGCTCCAGGAGGCAGGTATACTGTCAATCAGAGTCCAGTATGTGGTACCGCTTTTCCCACAGCCAGGAGTCAAGAGGTGGAAACCGGAACGGCAGAATGCACTCCTAGTGACCCAGTAGCAAAGTTTTCACTTCCTGTTTCAGCAATTTTAGGCTCCGTTGGCTCAGAGTCTCGTTTCCCAAGTGGAGGGAGTTGGTTCTGTCAGGAGACACAACACCAGCATTCCTCACACTTCAAGGACCGTGTGTCCAACTCCTGACGTGGTTTCTCCAAATCCCTTCAAATGGCCATCTGACCGTTAGACAGCTTCTGTCAGAGGGTGGCGATCCTGGGGACGAGTTTCTCAGCTTCATCTGAATGGCGCACAGTTGGTAACTGAGGCCCACTGAAGGTCACACTGCATGTGTCCACACCAACCTGTTTATTGCCACCTCTGGTAGAAGGTGAGACACGGGACTGGGGATGCTGTTGACCCTCATATAGCTTGGGACAGTGTGTCTTCCCACTCCCCCCTCCTCCCCTGGTAGGCCATGGGGCCAAGCACCATTGAAATTCCAGTCCCAAACCTCAGCCAGGCCCTGAACATATGTTTCATCCTGAAAAGGAACAATGGAGCCTCTGAGCTTAATTAAGACCCCACAAAGAGCTCTTGGCTGGGCAAGCCTATTCTCTGCCATCAGTTGCTTTCTCGATCACCCCACCCCCACCCTTCTGTTTCTGCCTCTTCCTCTGAGGGAGGACAGATGAAAGGCTGGTTTTTGCCACCTCCTGGCCCGTCTTCTCTCACAGAGAACACACAACACACAGCTCTCACTCTAAGGGAAGAAGAGACTTCACCCTTGAACCACTATGAGTGACCGCAGCCTGGGAACATGGATTCAGGTTGTCCCAAAGAACATGTTGCAAGTTTTTACAGTTATAGAACAACAACAACAAAAAGTCATAAATCAAGGGATTTCCCGAATACATTGGTGGAAACATCAGGGGTTACTGTAAAGCGGGGCAATCTCTGTTATAGGTTTCAATGCAACCTTATGGCATCTCAGCTTTTGGGTGGGTGGAAGCAAGCAGCTTGTTAATACATTCCTAAAGGTATTACTTGATACCTACAGGGATGTTAGTTCAGATGTGGAGATGGGCAATGAGTAGCTATTAAGGGGGACTAAAGATTGCCCAAGATAATTTGGCTCTGGATCTATAACATTCCAACTCCCAACGATCACAAAGTTCTAATGATTCAATCAAACTGGTCGAGTCTTTAACATAGACGTGACTTTTTTCCTGGGAACTTGAGTTCATGTCTCTGTTTATTCTTTTGAGTCCTGGAGTAGGAAAGGGGGCTGCCTTTGCTCCTGGGGCAGGTCAGGCCTAGCTACAGAAGCAAGCAGCCAATGAGGGCCTTCTGGACTTCCTGGCCCTTAGTCCCAATGGCTCTGGGACTCTGTGAGATTGGAGGGTGGGGGTTAGTCCAAGCCCCAATCTAACTGAACGTCAGTGGCAAAGTGTGCAATAAAGGGCCGCACAGACTGTAGGAAGTAGCCTCCGTTCTGGGAGTTGTGCCCTGGGGTCAAGTTTACTGCCTGTGAAGGCTCCCGGAGGGCTGGCACAGCACAGAGTTTAAGAGACTTCTAGGTGGAATAAATCCACAAATTTGAACTTATTTAACACTTATATAACCCTGCTTCTAACATGCTGGGAGTTACCAATCTTCACAGAGGTCACGCTGTCCCTCTTTTACAGAGGGGCTTACAAGATGAAGTAAGGGAACCACACAAGGTCAACCAGCAAATAGGCGGAGAAGTCGGAAAATGCAAATCTAAGCTCCCTGGCTCCCGAAGCTGTCCACCCTGTCCAAGCCACTACAGAGGGAGAACAGAGCCATCTGAGCACTTCCCTGGTCCTTCTCTTCCTCTTTCCCATGCAGGCTAGCAGGTTACTACAAAGGGAATGTCCATGGACCACTAAGCAGGCCAAGGAATTGAGCCCTGCCTGTCATATGTAAGTTTCTTGCCAGTGTCACCCCACCTTCTTGCCTAGAGCTCACCCCTACAATTTTGTAATAATTTCTTTGTTGTTGTTTGTTTGTTTGTTTTCCAGACAGGGTTTCTCTATGTAGCTTTGGTGCCTGTCCTGGATCTCACTCTGTAGACCAGGCTGGCCTTGAACTCACAGAGATCCACCTGCCTCTGCCTCCGGAGTGCTGGGATTAAAGTGTGAGCCACCACTGCTTGGCTAATTTCTTTGGTTTAAAAACAAAAACAAAACCACCAAAGCTTTGGCTGGAGTTGGAGAGCTGGCTCAGTGGTTAAGAGCTTGTTGCTCTTGCAGAGGACCAGAGCTCAGTTCTCTGCACCCTCACTGAGAAATTCACAAATGCCTATAACGCCAGCTCTGCAGAATCTGATGCCCTCTTCTGGCCTATGTGGGCAACTGCACACGCGTGCACACACACACACACACACACACACACACACACACACACACACACATAAACATACACACACACCCCTATGCATAAGTAGCATAAATCTTTCTAAAAGATGTTTTAAAATATCTGTTGCATTTTGAATATAGCATGTCTCACAGGCTCATACTGTGAACGCTTGGTGTCAGCTGGAGCTATCTTGGGAAGTGAGAGCCATTCAGAGAAAGTTGGTTCCTACATACGTTCCTTTGATGTTTATACTGGCTTCCCAGTCACCTCCTTACCCTTCTGCATCCTGTCTGCTTATGAGGTGAACAGCTCCCCTCTCCCACATACTTCTGTCACCACGGTGTCCTTGCCAACTGCACACTTTTAATGACAGCCCCATCTCTCCAGCCACGGTCTTTATTACCTCACAGTATTATGTCACATCACTCCAGTACAATTCCTTTACCTATTTTACTTGGATAGCTTTAATCCCAGTGCTCAGGAGGCAGAGGCAGGTAGATCTCTGTGAGTTCAAGGCCAACCTGGTTTACAGAGTGAGTTCCAGGATAGTCAGGACTACAGAGAGAAACCTTGTCTCAAAAAAACAAACAACCCCAACAAGAGAATGCTGATTGTCGTGGTTTGAATGTGAAGTGTCCCCCCTTGGCTCAAGTGTTTGAACACTTGATCCCCAGTGGGTGGTGCTGTTTCGAGAGGTTGTGGATCCTTTAAAAGATGGGGTATAGTTGGAGGAAATGGGTAACTTGGGGGTGGGCCTTGAGGGTTTTATCCAAGCCCCACTTCCTGTACCTGTCTCTTTGTTTCCTGGTTAGAGCCATATAAGAAGGGGCAGCTGCATGCTCTCATCACAAAAGAGGAAGTCCTAGCCACCATGCCTTCCCCACCATGAGCCAAAGTAAATCCTGGCTCTCGGAATTTGCCTCCTTCAGTTTTATTATCACAGGGATGAGAAGAGGAACAAATCTAGCCGAATCTCCTGTTGTTTTTTCAGAGTGGTGTGTATTTATTCACGCACCACCAGCAGCATATGAACACTCTGTGCAGCCCAGCATCACCGGGATGTGGTGTGGTCACACTTTACGCTCCCAGGCCATCTGATGGCTCATAGTGTTCCAATTGTAACACTGAGCACAGTTTGAAAATGTACTGGTCATTTAGACCTCTTTTATAATATGCCTGACCACATCTTTTGTCTGGGTTTTAACTTGGTTGCTTATATTATTCATCTGCAGATATTCCTATACTCTTTCTACTTTCCAGATATCAGACTTATGGTTGTTGGTTATCTGTTTTTGTTTCATTTCTGTGAGAAGATACTCCAACTAAAAAATAATTTAGAGTTATAGGAAAGGTTAATTTGCTTTGCAGTTCCAGATCGTAGTCCAGGGTAAGTCAATGCAGGAATTTAAGCAGTGGTCACACCACATCCAGTCAAGAGCAGAGAGAAACCAATGCACCTACGTTGGCTTTCTTTACTCTTAACACAGCTCAGGGTCTGGCCTAGGGAATGGTGCCACTTACAGTGGGTTTGGACAATTAACAGGACAATCCTCTACAGACATGCATCCTGGTCAACCAGATCTAAATAATTCCTTAATGAGACTCTTTCCCTGGGTGAGTCTAGGTTGTGGTAAGGTGACAGTTAAAACTAACCATCATACTATCTATATTGCAAAAACCTCTCTCTATGATGTTTGCCTTTCTTACTTTTTAAAAAAATAGCTTAAGCTAGGGGTGGTAGAGTAATCCTAACTGTAATAACTGTAATCCTAGTACTCCAAAGACTGAGTCAGGAGGATCTTGAATTCAAGGCCAGGGTATGCTTCATAGAAAAGCCCTATCTTTAATTAAAAAAAAAGTACCTTGATTAGTAGGTCAAAAGGAATTTTTTTTTTGAGACAAGGTTTCTCTGTATAGCTTTGGAGACTTTCCTGGAACTCACTCTGTAGCCCAGGCTGGCCTCGAACTCACAGAGATCTGCCTGCCTCTGCCTCCCAATTTCTGGGATTAAAGATGTGCACCACCACCACCCAGCCAAAAGGAATTCTTAATTTTATTATGTCCTTTACCTGCTCAGTGCTGAGGACCAGATCCAGGGTCTTGTACATACCCGGCAAATTCTGTACCACTGAGCTATATCCAAGATTAATGTAAGTTCAATGTAATAAAGTTTATCAATCATTTCCTTTACAGTTGACACTGTTGTTGTTTTTGCTTTTTTTGGGGGGGGGCTGCCACCCAGCTCCCAAACAAATCACACATAGAGGCTTATTCTTAATTATCAATGCCCGGCCTTAGCTTGGCTTGTTGTTAGCCAGCTGTCCTTAAATTATCCCGTCTACCTTTTGCCTTTGGGCTTTTCCCGTTCTCTTATTTCTGTAAATCTTACTCTTATTCTGTGGCTTGCTGGGTGGCTGGGTGGCTGGGTGGCTGGGTGGCTGGGTGGCTGGGTGGCTGGGTGGCTGGCCTGTGGAGTCCTCTTCCTTCTCTGGCTCTTTCTTCTTTTTCTCCCAGGTTTCTCCTATATATTCTCTCTGACTGCCAGCCCTGGCCATCCTCTCTCCTGCCTCACTATTGACGGTTCATCTCTTTATTAGAGCATCAGGTGTTTTACACAGGCACAGTAACACAGCTTCAGAGAGTTAAACAAATGCAGCATAAACAAAAGTAACACACCTTAGAATAGTATTCCCCAACAAACAATGTGTTAGGAGAACTCTGAAGTCACATAAATTACAAAGACGCCTTTTTTTTTTTTTGTTTTTTGTCTTACATGATTAGTTCTATGACACATGTGGAATAAAATCCCCCTAGAGACCTAGTTGTCACAACTACTTGCTAATAAGACATTTCTAGCAGGGCATGGCAGCACACACTTTTCATCTCAGGGAGGCAGAAACAGGCAGATCTCTGAGTTCTAAGCCTGGTCTACATGGGAAGTTCCCGGTCAACCAGGGCTGCCTTGTCTAAAAGCAGAAAGGAGGGAAAACGAAGGGGTGCTCTTACTTTTCTATACTTCCACTTTATCATAGACCCTGATTTTCAGGGTTGTTCCAACGCTATTTACCCACTGCCATTTCCTGTGTCAGGTGCCTCAGCCACAACGTCTTAATTACTGTAACTCAAAGCTTGAGGATCTGCATCCAGCAAGATGGGGTAGATGCACTTATTAAATACAACAAACACCCCTGGATATCAAGGGTAAAACAAAAACAAGTCTTTGAAAATTAGGGTGGAGCAGGCAGGCGGGGACCCCTGCGACCCAGGAATGGCAGTTCTTGGCTGAGGGACCCTCGGCTTTGTAATCTGATCTCAGATTCAGATCTGGAGCTGCTAGCGACCTTGAAGCAGCCGGTTTTGCGGACAGTAAAAGCCAATCAGGAAGTCTGCTCCTCCCAGCTAGAAAGCTAGGGAAGGATACTTAGCAAGACAGAACTAATCTTAGATGATGATAGCCGCTTCGCTCAAGCAGAACACCATGGGAAAGAGCCCACGCCTGTGACGGCCAGCTGCTCGCTCGGCCTAGATTTCCACCCTGGGAGGCTGCAATACTCTTCAGCATTTCTACCAGAAGAGCGTCAGAGAGCTGCCAGGGAGTGAATTCCCTCCTTCCTCCACGTGGGTTCCAGGGATCCAACTCAGGTCGTCAGGCTGGGAAACAAGTGACTTTACTGGCTTAGCCGTCTCTGGGTTCTGTCTCTCTCCATCCTGTCTCAAACACTAGACACCCCCACACACACACACACACTCCCCACACACCCTCGGGAAGTCCACTGCAAGTTGGTAGAGCCTGTCCTGTGATCTAGGCCTCTTCCTCTCAAGGCGCTCGGAACTCCTGAAGGGCGGGGCTGGGTCCCACTCCAGGGGCACTGCAGAGTCACCTGGGCATATTTGAACAGATTCTACCTGTGGCCTCAGCTTGTGCCTACTTCTCCTCTCCATCCCGCATCCTGGGCTTCTCTTCCCTTTCCTCTTCTCCATCATGTATTCTCCCACACTCCCTTGACTACTCCCCATCCCAGTCCTTCTCAGCCCTCTCAAATCTTCCCTAGAGTTCATCCTCTTCCCTCCCTCCCCCGTCAAGCTGCTCCTCCTCCTTCTCCTCCTCCTCCTCCTCCTCCTCCCTCCTCCTCCTCCCTCCTCCTGTCCCGCAGCTGCAGTTCCCCAGGCAGCCCGCAGAGGGAGCCCCGTGCCGGGCCTCGCCCCTGCGGCGCGCGCTTCCTGTGAGGTCAGGTGGGAGGAAGCGGCCGCCCGTGGACGTGGAGGCCCCGGGAACCGTGCGCGCAGGTGGGTGTTCGCGCCGGGTCCGGGTCCGGGTCCCTCCCCACCGCTGCGGGGACTGGAGCCCCGCTTGGCCGAGATACTGCGGCAGCGCATGTGGTCCAGCCTGCGGATGACAAT
The DNA here is from genome assembly GCF_949786415.1 of Peromyscus eremicus. Lineage (NCBI taxonomy): Eukaryota > Metazoa > Chordata > Mammalia > Rodentia > Cricetidae > Peromyscus > Peromyscus eremicus. The sequence continues at coordinate 23,645,583 of NC_081432.1, forward strand.
GCACGGGACGCCTTGCGGGACCGCGATCCTGCGGGTCCGCTCCGCGCTCCTCCCCCGGCCCGGCCTTGCCTTGGTGCTCCAGCGCGTGGAGAGTCCAGATGAGCACCGAGGTGCTCCTCGGCTGACAGTGCCCGGCCCGCTGTCACCCTTGGGAGCTGCGGAGCTGGGGTGCCCCAGAGCCTCAGCGACAGCTCGCACCCCGTGTGGTGCGAGCATTGGGCCTTGTCCTTTAGCCAAGGGGCAGTGGTTGCTCCCTGGAGGCGAGGGGCAGTGGGGGGCGTGTCCTCTGCAGCTGGGGGTCCTCCCTTCCCCGCGTGGTGGCCAGCTGCTTGCATTCTACTACCTGGGAGGAGACCTAAGGGGACTCGGATAGATCCTTAGCGCTTACTCTTTTGACAGGCCCTGAGAACCGCACCCTCACCCCCTCGATTTTTTTTTTTTAAGTTGGCATACAAAGTACTTCCCTCCTTCCCTGTTTTTTGGAGGTAGGGTTTCACATAGCTGAGGCTACCCTGCAAAGATCAAACTGCCCTTTAACCCTTGATCATCCAGCCTCCACCTCCTGTAGTCCTGGTAGTGGTTGGTTGGATTACAGGTGTGCACCTCTTGCAGGCTCCTGGGACTCTCCTCCCTCTCTCTCCTCCCTCCCTTTCTTCCTGCCTCCCTCTCCTCCCTTCTCTTTGCCCCTTGCCTTATTTCACCTCCTTTTTGTCAACCAGACAGGCACTTGCTAAGGGGGGGGGTCACCCTATGACCGCTGAAAAACACCCCCGGGGTCTCAGTTGTCTGCAGCAAGCCCTTGGAGGTCAGGGACAAGACAGATCCCTAAGGCTATTGCTGATGGGATCTCTGAGGTGACACCTGGCTGGCTTTGCACTCTTTGCAGGCACACACAGCCCGGCAGGAATTCACAGCTCCCAGGAGGATGGTGAGGATCTTGGCCAATGGGGAGATAGTTCAAGATGATGACCCCAGAGTGAGGACCACCACCCAGCAGAGAAGCAGTGGTCCTCGGCAGGTAGGTATCCATCCCAAAGAGAAGGGTGGCCGCTGGACCCAACTCACAGAAGTGTCTCGAGCTGGCTCTCACCTTCTTATAGCAGTGGTTCTCAACCTTCCTAATGCTGCGACCCTTTAATACAGTTCCTCATGTTGTAGTGACCCCCCCAACTGTAAAATTATTTCCATTGCTACTTCATAACTGTCATTTTGCTCCTGTTATGAATCATATTGTAATATCTGTGGTTTTTGATGGTCTTAGGTGACCCATGTGAAAGGGTCTTTGGACTCCCAGATGGGTCATGACCCACAGGTTGAGAACTGCTGTTCGCTAGCTGGTATTCTTTCCACAGAGGGTCTAGCAGAGTAAGAACCGACTTCTGTTTGGCTCCTGCCTCCTGGGGAGGGAGCCTTCTCCAGGCCTCATACCTGCAGGCTCACTCTCTTTGGGTGGGGTTTGCAAACCCCACTGGGGCCAGCATCTCTCAAGAAGTTCGGTTGGATAATAGAGAGGAGTGATTGGCTGCAGGATATTTTACGGAGAGGATGCCGATCTAAAGTTATCCACTGGGAGTGCATCCTTCCTCTCCTCTTGGTCCTGGCCCCCTTGTCCCAGGCATGGTGAGGGAACCACAGGTTGTGATTCTTTATGCTGTGAGATTTTGTGGCTTGGTTGTTCCTAGGAAGGAAGCACCATGGTAGGGTGGCTGTGGGGGAGGGAGGGACCCAGCCTCTGAGTCTCCTGGCTGGTGGTTCAATTCCAAGTAAGCTTCCTCCGGATTCACTTGTCTGTCTTCATCTTCTAGGGCTTTCTCAACAGAGGTCATGGTGGACCTCCAGGGGGCCCTGGACCCCGCCAGCAGCAGGCAGGTGCCAGGCTAGGTGCCGCCCAGTCTCCCTTCAATGACCTGAACCAGCAGCTGGTGAACATGGGCTTCCCCCAGTGGCATCTTGGGAACCATGTGGTGGAACCCGTGACCTCCATTCTCCTGCTTTTCTTGCTCATGATGCTTGGGGTTCGTGGCCTCCTGCTAGTGGGCCTTGTCTACTTGGTGTCCCACCTGAGCCAGCGGTGACCTCTGGGGACGCATGAGCGTGGGAGTGTTCATGAGCGTGGGAGCTGGGCTTTGGTGTGAGAGCAGGGACGGGGGAGGGAGCTTGGGAGTGCCTGGAGGGTGTGATCAGAGATGGGACCACGGGTGGATTCCCCCACTGTGTTAACCAGGAGGCAGAGGGACTGGGGGCCAGCATCACTGAAATCTGCAGAGTGCTCTGGTTGCCTTGGAAGGCTTTTAGGGGCACAGGGCCTCCACTAAGAAGTACAAGCCCAGGGTGAGAAAGGCTTAGTATGTTGTATTTTCCCAGAACACAAGTTCCCCCACCAGGAGCAGAACTGGAACTCAGAGCAGCTAGGCATCGTCCAGACTTTGACGGCATTCCTTTGTTCTAATGGTGTCTTTTTTTATTAGCTGCTCTTCTGTATGAGGAAGGGTACTGACATTTCTTTAGTGTGACATTTCTCTTTCTTTTTTGGGGGTGGTGGTGGTTTTGAGACAGGGTCTTATTATGTAGCCTTGGCTGGCCTGGAATCACTATGTAGACCAGGTTGGCCTTGAACTCATAAAGATCCACCTGCCTCTGTCTCCCAACTGCTGGGACCATAGGCGTGCGGTACCGTGTCCAGCTATTGTGATATTTTCAATAAATAAATTTGAGTCTCTTTTGAGAAACTGCTGAATGCCTCACAGCTGCGTGTTCTGGAAAACTGAAGAAGTGGTAGGGAGGGTTAGTGTGGGGGAGGAGGTGGCAGGGGCCTTTGACCTTGGTGATTTCCAGGGTTTTCTCAGTAGGATGGGGAGCTGGGAGGTGAGGCACAGGCCTGGACCCCTTGCCTAGTGCTGAGGGAAGAAGCTCTGTGTACCCCAACACACTGAACTCCAGGGTCAGTTTCTGGGGAGTGGTCCTTTGGCCAGAATGACTGGGGACACATTAGGAGTCAAAGAATGGGGTGCATGTCTGGGGTCTCTTGCTCAGGGGTTCTCTCCAGGGGCTGCTCAACCACCAGCAGCTCAGAAACCCATAGTGAGCTGTCCTCAGTGGGTGTTGGGTTGAGGAGAGTCCTTGGGTTTGGCTCTTGAACTCTTTTTTGGGGGGAAGGGGGTTGAGACAGGGATTCTCTGTGTAGCTCCTGCTGTCCTGGAACTTGCTCTATAGACCAGGCTGGTCTCGAACTCAGAGATCCTCCTGGTTCTGCCTCCCCAGTGAAGCCTGAAGACCTTCGGGAACCTCACCCTCTTAGGTCCCTGGGGGTGTCTGTATGTGGCCAAGTGTTGGGGAGGACGGGCCAGAGATGGTTGCATTCTCTTCTCAGGCCTGCTGTCCTGTTCAGAAGAACTTCGTTGGATCCCTGTGTCCACTGCTCCCCTGGGGCTGGGAGCCTTGTGTCAGGGTGGATCTCCTTTACCAAAGGTGTTCTGAGTCTTCATTTCTGGGCCCGAGGAGGGAGACTTATGAACTTTCTTGGTGGAGGAGGAGTGTGGCTGCCAGCTGATTGTGACCTCAACTGTTCACAGTGATATCTCCTGTCCTGGCAGGCATGCCTGCTTATCTCCTCAGCCACAGCAGACTCCTGGCCCACATCCCGGGCCCCTGAGCTACCTTGTTCCTTTGGGGCTTTGGGTCCACTTTCAGATCTGTGGTGGGACTTGTTCCGTACGTGAAATGTCTTTTGGGGTGTGGATTAGAGTCCTCGTGTAACACATTGAAGCTTTACAGTTGTGGAAATGTAGCCTCCCTTTCAAAATTCAGTTCCCTTTCCCAGAGTCCACATCCTGGGAAGAGAACTCAGTGTCTCACTGAAGACAAGTGAGCAGGATTTCAGGTCCAGATGAGAGCCCCAGAGGCAGCAGGCGACCCTCACGTCCAGGTGGGATGCTGGAGGACAGAGGAGCTGGTGACAGCTGCATGCTGACTTCAGTGAGGACACAGGGCAGAGGAGATTGGGGCTGGAAGTGCCCTGGTCTGTGCCCTTGGGCTCTGGGCTGGTTGATCCTGTTCTGCTGTGCTTCTCCACTGGTGCTTCTGAAGGGGCTAAGACAACCTGACTCCGACCCAGGCACAGGCACCCTGCCCCTTGAAGGGTGGGTGGTGTGGTCCAGTGCCGATATAGAGCCCAGGTTGGCCTTGAGTGTGCTCTTGCCTCAGTCTCCCAAGTAGCAGGGATTATAGGCATGTGATGCCAGACAGGCTCTCTGATTGATTGATTGATTGATGGCTTGATTGATTGATGGCTTGATTGATTGATGGCTTGATTGATGGATGGATTGATTGATGGATGGATGGATTGATTGATGGATGGATTGATTGATGGATGGATTGATTGATTGGTGTCTTGGTGGTTCTGGAGATTGAATCCAGGGCCTTGCACATGCTAGTCTCAGACTCTACTGTATGAGCTACATCCACAGTCCTCTTGTGACTTCTCATAAGTTGCCCATTCTGGCTTTGAACTCATTCTGTACAGCCCAGGCTCCTGGCCTCCTGCCTCAACCTCTCCAGGATCTAAGATTACAGGCATACACCACCAGGCCCAGTTTCTTTGAATTTATGCCAGTATAAACAAGCATAACTATTTGAATTTTTAGGTTTTTTTTTTTTTTTTTTTTTTTTTTTTTTTTTTTTTTTGTACTACAGTAAGTTAAATGCGTTTCCAGCCCACAGTTCTTTTCTTGGCCATCTATCCCAGACAGATTTTATAATAAAGAACTTAATTCTATAGGATTTTAGCATGGGATGAGTTGTGACCCCCTTTTGGCCTCAGCAGTCACTTGTTCCTGGGGGTACTGTCCCCACAGGACTACAAAAGGAGCCCTAACCCTGAGCTGGGTTAAGTCACAGTGGAAATGCCTGCCTCGAGGCGTGTAACTCAATGAAGGGTTTAAACATAGTCCCGGGCTCTAATCTTCCCAAACTTTCTGGAAACATCTCCCATGTGCCCCCAAAAGCTGAGGGAAACCACCTGCAAAGCCATAGTCTGGGTGAATCGCGATCATCCCCTTAGCTGCTGAGACGCTGCAACCTCATCTTCACCAGTAGGGGGCCTCACCCTGGCTGCCGGTTGCTCCCCATGGACCTCCCTCCACCACTAACTAATGTGGTGGGGGAGGGTTTGGCTAGATTCTCACCAAGGCCCATTTCAGCTGTGAAGCTCAAACGCGTTGGCTTGACCTGTTCATGCCCACGGCAGAGCTTAGTAGGTGGTGGTTATCCGGTTTGCACAGTCAGTGTCTGTGCCCGCTTCCTCTGCAGTCACGTTCTGGAGAGCATCTAGGTTAAGGTGAAGAGAAGTCATGAAATGTTACCCAGCCTCGGGCTCTTAGCTCTGAACCCATGACCGGTCCCCACTACCCACCTGAGAGCCACTGACTTGTTCCGTAGACTTGTGTTTTGAAGGTTGTCTCATAGCGCCACCTGGTGGGAAGTCTGGGCAGGAGCATGGTCTCCTTCCGGGGAGATTCCTGGTAGCAAGCGTTTCATTCTAATCCTCATTTATTGCGGCCTCACCCCGGTCTGAGTCTGATGTCAGGAAGAGTCATAAGCCTGCCATTTCACCGAAGAAAATCGGACCTTTCCCTTTTCACAGGCGGGACGGAGGCTTAGGAGAGGCAGACCGGATACCTACAGGATACCGACTAGCTGCCCTTAGTACACTGAATCAGGGAGCCTGAGGCTGGGGTGCCTGGGGGCCGCTGGGGGAGGATGAGTCATGGCCTCCCTCGGCGGCATTTCATAGTCTTGGTTATTTCTGGCCCACAGCTCTGCTGTTACATGAGGTGACCCGGTGGGGGCACTCAGTGCCTTTCCAGGTCTGTGTTCTCTGTAAGAAGGGGTGGCCAAATCCACCCCAGACCACCCAGAAATTGCCCATCAGCCCCTCTCACGCCCTCCTGGCCTTGCTCAAAGGCCCGGTGCCCAGTGGTTTCCTTTAGTGAATGTGACACGTGTGACCACGTGGACCAGTGACTCAGTACTTGTCTTTTTCCCAAGGCGAGTCAGGCAGACCTTCCCCTGGCTAGTCACGCAGCCGTGTCGCGATTGGCCCGTCTGAACGGAGGGGAATGGAACTCTAGAGCGGTTGCAGGGCCCAGTGAGGAGTGTGTGTGTAAGTAGACTCTGGGACGTGGCACGGTGGCACAGTGGTTTGAATCAGACCACAGCCCACAAGCACTCCATCCAGTGAAAGCTGCCGACTGTGCCAGGAATATGGAGAATGCAATTGGCTTTTGAAATTCTGGTAGGGGGAATAAAAAACCAATCAGGAAAAATGTCCAATCTGGTTACTACCCAGCAGGCAGGCAGGCAGGCGGGCAGGCGGGCAGGTGGGCAGATGGGCAGGCAGGCGAGAAAGGATGAGGCTATCCTCTGTACGGCTACCACCATGTTCTGCCCCATGCACATACACATCTGCACACTCACAAACATACCCAAAGATGTTTGCCTGTGTAAAAGCCTCCTGCAGTCTGGGGCTGGTGTTTTTCTTGTTCTTTGGAGCTCAAGAACATGGGGAATCACCTTGTTCTGAGAAAGTAGCTAAAATCCAGAAACTGTCATCATGGACTGGATAGCACACGGGGTGGGGGGGGGGTTGGGGGTTGGGGGGGCGGGGGCGGGGGCGGGGGGGGGGGCAGGAGGAGTGTTGGGTGTTGCTTTCACATTGTTTCACATATAGCCATTGTTCCTTTAGTAAACGAAGACTCAAAGGTGCCAGAGACTTTGCCTGGGCCATCTTAGCTAGTCAGAGGTAGATTTCAAGGCCAAGATCCCTCAGGTCGCCAACTCTGAGGTCTCCTCGTGACATCATGGTCAGGGTCAGCTGAGGGCTGGACTTGAACCCTTGGTGTGGAGACTCCCGGCTTTGAGCCCCTTCTCTCGGTCCTATCCTTCCTGATGAGTTTACCTGTTGTCTTCTTAGCTGTGTCTACAGTCAGCCTCCAAGATCGTTCCCTGCTCGTCACTCCAGATTCTTCTCTACTGGATTTATTCAGTCATCCTTCTGACTTCTGCTAATCCCTTCCACTCAAGTGAATTCAACCAAATCCTGCTGAGACTCCTCCCACCCAAGTTCCTACTGGCTAATGAGGAGGCGGCCTGCTCCTTAAGAACTCCAGGCGCGCGCTTCAGAGCTTTTGGAGGACAAAGAAGCAACTAAAAACCCAAAGTTCTTAAAACAGGATAAATGTCCCCTCTATCTCCAGAAAAGCCAAGAGTGGGCAGTGCAGTTGCCAGGGGCGAAGGCCCTTCTCACCCATCAGCTTTGCCTCACAGTCCAGAATAGCTACAAAACACCAGCCATCGAGCCCCCATTACCAGCAGGAAGGAGGAAAGGCAAAGCACTCAGGTCCACTCCTTCCTGGTCACATGCTCCTTTGGTAGCTTTGCTGTGAGTCTTTCAGTTTGACATCTGTCCATCTCCCGAGTCCCTCTTAGACCAGAAGCTCCACAGGGTATAGCCTCTAACTCGCCTCCTCCATCATGCTAGTCCTGCTGTCTAGAACAATGCCATGCATACAGTAAGCACTCAGTAGAATGACCGGTGGAGGGAACAGCCAGGATTGTGCTGTATACATGCTCTAGATAGGGCAAGAGGTTGGAGCATCTTCTAGATTGAGTTCATGGTGATGAGTGTGTTGCTACGGAACAGGCTTCAGCCTGAAAAGATCGAGCGTGTGACCCTGACCCTGTTTAATCCCCAACAGACCCTGAGAGGTGGACCTGGCGGTGCTCTTCACTGAGCAAGTGGGAAAGCTGGGCTGTGAAATTGGCTGTCCAGACTAAGGTCTACCCCCCCCCCCCCAGCCCTCCTGTGTCTACCACTGGCCAGTCTCAGGAAGCATAGGCAGCCCTGCATTCTGAGTGGCTGTTCATTGTGGAGACCTCCCTGTGTCAAGGGTGATGAGGCCAGTATCCACAGGGCAAGCTTTGGATCCCAGCTATCCTCCTCTGACATATGGCTACGAGCCCTGAGCTCTTCTAGACAGCAGACGGGGGCAGGCTGGCCTCAGTGGACTGTGGCCAGGGCTCATTTGCAGAGGGGTATGTGCTGGGCCTAGCTCTCACCTCTTGGCTCGTGGAAGGTGGGCCCTTCTGCATCAGGTTGCCTTAAATCACACAGATGCCGAGAGAGATGGGGTACTGTGTTTCCGGGGTGTTATCTCTCCTCAGATTTAATGGAACTCTCCAGGACAGGGCTAATGCTTCATGTGCAAGCGATCAAAAACCCCAGTGGGGAATTTCACACAAACTCCATGTCATGGACATGCCTTATAGCCCAGAGATGCCATTGGCTGGCTGAGGTCACACCACTGATTGATGATGTGGACAGGCTGTGTTCTGCGGCTTGTTCTATGGTAGAACTCATTTGGTCCCCCCCGGACACCAAAAGGGTGATTGGCGATGGGTCCTAGTCTCAATGCCTGTTTGAAGAGATAGATTTGTCTGAAACACAGCCAGCCGGGGCGGACTAATTCTAGTCACTGCTGCCTTGCTTCCAGGGACCACCAGCAGGTGGCGCTAAGTACCCAGTTGCTACTTAGTTTCTAGGAAAAAAAGGACCAGCCAAGTGGTGTCTGAGAGTAATTAGGGCCAGAGACAGGCTTTGGGGATGAGCTTATACCTTGTGCTTGAGCACCCAGGGTCAAAGGAGGACCTGGGAGTACCAAATGGGGTTGTTTTGATTCTAAACCCTTCAGAAGTCTGCCATCAGTGGAGCATCAATAGAGTATTACTCAGGTTGAGTGAATGGCTGAGAGAGATGGAATACAGCAAGAGGGACCATATGGTGGCACCCAGCTACAACTGCTAATCCTTTTATGGACAGCGTCTTCATCTCTCTCCTTCCAGCTCCTGTCACATCCCTCACGCCTCACACAGCTTCAGAGAGACTGTCTAGGGCTTGGACCTTTCTCTCTCCATCCCTTCTCTTTCTCTCATGTTTCTCTCTCCCACCCTCTCCCCCACACCTTTCTTTAATCCCCGCACCCATACCTCCAGGGACCCTGCAGTTCTGTCTCCACCCCCAATACCTCATCCACAGTGTGGCCAACCAATACCAGTGGGTTTCTAGGATGTGGTTTCCATGGTGACCATGCATCTCCTGCCTCCTGGTGTTCAGCCCTGGGCAGGTTGCCTTGGAGACTCTCACCTCATTGAGGAGTGATTTGTGGCACTGTTTTTTGTTTGTTTGTTTGTTTTTCTTCTATATTCCAGCACCTTCTTTTTAAGGAACCCTGGAGCCCAGATGGTTCTTTCTCAATCACAGTAAACCTGGACACCTCTCCAAAGGAATTCCCCAGCCATAATGTCCCTAACATGTCTTGTTAAAACAAGGTTGCCCTGGTAACGTCTCCGCTTTTACTGTTACTGTAGTTTTAGGGTCAGAACCTACACACTTGGCCACTCATCCTCCATAAGCTGATTCCAGAGACAAGTACCAGTCGAAGTAGAGAAAGGAGAGTATGCAATACGGCCACCCTGAAAGGAAACAGATAAAGAGGTCCTATGACCCCCAAGTCCACACTTGAAATAATAGCATGATGTTTCAGTTTAAACAGAGCCCTAGAGGTGTGCGTAGCTGAGCATCCTGGTCAGGGTGTGTGGTCCTGCCCATCACTGGCCCATCTTGTTCCTGCTTCCGTCTCTTCTGCAGGGTGGGTTGCCAGGCTGCCAGAACTGTGTGCAATTGCTCCTGAGGGCCGGGTTCCTCTTCTGGCTACACCAGCCTTTCCTTCTCCCAGCATAAAGCTCCCAGGGACATTCTTGTTTCTTGGGTCAGGGGTCTGAGGAGTCTGCTAGCCAAGGGAGGGGCACAGTGTTCTCCCCAGTATTTTTGTTCTGCCACGGTTTGTACCACACTGTGCACGAAGCCCCTTCAATGGCTGGCCAGGTGGGTGGCCGCAGAGAAATGGGTCAGAGTGGTCACACTTTTCCTCCTTTCTCCCCAGAATGTCCTTTGAGGGCTTCGACTCGATGCACAAAGCCATCAATTGCAATCCAGAGAGTGTCTGTCAGCAGCCATTTTCTTGGGGAGCCCTTGAAGAGAAGGTAGGCGTAAGGGGGATCGGGAAGCAAGCGCAACCCAAAGAGAGGTGCTAGGAAAGGGGAACAGGTGAGATGGAGGGACTGGAGGAGCCCAAAGGGAGAGGTAGGGGTGCAAGAAGGCTAAGTCTTGGCAGGAGAGTCGCCTAGTATGCTAGTGTCTTTATAAATCACCCCGCAATGCAAACCTAAACCAGACCTCCTCTTTCCCTGCCAAGCAGGGAATGTGTTTGTGGACATGAAAACATATTAAGCACATGGCAGGCCCTGTCCCCCAAGTTGAAGCCATTACAATAATGAATGGAGGAGGCAGATTCATTAAAGTCTCTTCTCCTTCTTCTGCCAGTTACATCAGTCAGGGGTGAGGGAACATGCGCCACTGCAGACAGAAGGAGGGGCTCAGAGGGGGGTGACAGCTCCCCAGAGGCATTTGCTGAACAGCTAAACATAAAGGATCCTGGTGGGAAGGGCGGGGGACTGGAGGGAGGGGGCCGGTAGGGAGGGCCAGGAGAGCTTGCTGGGCTCCCGGGGACCTGTGGTCCATTTCCCTTCCTGCACGACACAGCATGAGGGTCTCTGTCACCATGGAAACAGGCCTGCAGGCCAGGAAGGGATATTAGTGCAGGCTCTAGAGCTCTTTGTGAACGCATGACAGACTAGACTCCCTGGGATCCTGTCCCCACCCCCTTCAGATTTCCAGGTGAGCCGGGTCAATCTAGACCTGAGGTCTGTCCGTGGTGGATGTGGGGTGAGGACTCGTGGCTGTCCACGCCAGGATTCCAGCCTAAGACCGGTTCACACGGAGCCATCTCCATCCTGAGCACCAGCTTTGAGGACTGGCCGGCTGGGAAGGCCGTTCATCAGCTGAGCCACATGGAGAGGGGTTGGGAGCTAGGGAAGGCAGAGAAGTGGTCTGCCTTTAAACTGCTTTCTTCTTGCCAGGCTTTGATGTATTGGTGATCCTCCCTCCCTCCCTCCCTCCCTCCCTCCCTCCCTCCCTCCCTCCCTCGTTCCCCTCCCTCGTTCCCCCTTCCCCCTTCCCTCCCTCCCTCCTTCCTCCTTCCCTTTCTTATGCCTTTGGTCAGGCCTGCTTTCCAGCTTCGTTTTATATTTGTAAGAATCATTCATATAATTCACCATGGTTCCCGAGTGACATTTCCCAGGCCTCTCTCCTCCGCCCTCCAGGCAGTGGTGCCTCTAAGGGCTTCAGGAACGCAGGCCTCCCTGTGGCCTTGCTGGGTGTGCCATTCAGCTCTCTATGTTTGACGGAGAAAATCACCTCTCACGAGGAAGAGTTAACCGTGGTTCATGGTTTCACCCGAGGCTGCTCGGCTCAGCGGCAGCCTGTAGAAAAGAACATGGTGGGATCCGGAGGCCAGGCCCAAAGAGTTGCCCACCACATGGTGGCTGGTAAGTAGAGAGACAGGGAGGGGGGTCAGGACACCCCCTTCAAGGATGTGTCCCCACTGACCCAACTTCCTTCCAGTAGGACCCAACTTCTGAAGATTTTGTAGACTAGGGACCAAACCTTTAGTTCCTGGGCCTTTGGGGGACACTCCGCCCCCCCAACTTTTGGCTAGAATGTGAAATACCCATTTTTCCCTTTCCACTTTCTCCTGCCTTTAGAAAAAGCTAGAAAGAGCCCCACCACAGGGCCTGAAGCTGTTCTCAAATTCTTAGGTCACGGCTCATACTCATCTCTCTCCCTGCCTGTGCTTTTTCAGGGAACAGACTGGTTGGACAGTTTCTTGTGCTCTGACCCAGATTTTACCAGCCACCCCAGTCGGGGCAGGTTTATGCAGCTGGAGAGGAGGAGGTCTGGGAAGTGGCCCCATTACAGGTCCCGTGCACACGTGACTAAGCATTCCCTTGTGGGTATTTTTAGGTCCTGCCTGATGGGTTGGTGGAAGCTTGGGAGCCTTGTATACTCAGGAGCCCTGGGACAGGCGTGGTGAGGTGATCCAGCTAGGGGAAGGGGCTCTGGCTCTCCTTGGAACTCCAGAGACCCCAGAGGTTAGACAAAGATGGTAACAGAAGAGCTGAGGAGGTTTAGCTTCCCTGGGACTCCTCCAGCAGGAAGAACCTTACACACACGCACACACACACACACACACACACACACACACACACACACACACGCACCACCCAAGGCCACTTTTAGCCCCAGAATTGAATGTTGTGCTGTGACGGTGACAGCCTTGTGAGGTGCTGGGTTTCCTGTAGCTGTTCCATATCCCAGGGGTGTGGGTACAGTGACTAAAACAGGAGTGATGCCATTTATGTCTCCCTGGCCACAGGGGAGTGGGGCATCTGGAGGATGTTGTCCACCTCTGTTCTCCTTGGCTCATGCAGGAAGTGAGACAGAAGGCGCCTAGAACTCGTTTCCCAGAGTCCAGTCTCTTGCCGTCAGCCCATGGGGAGTTAATGTGCCAAGCTTCTCCAATTAGAAATCACGGGAGGAAAAGGATACATGTATATTTCAGAACTCGCCGGAAGTTGTTAAGGCCTCTTTGGGCAGAAGGACGTCCGTTTTATGATCTCTGTCCGGATTCTCTCACCCAGGACAGACTGACTAAAGGCCTGTTATGATTGAGTCCTTAGGACAGCCCCAAGACTCCGAGAACCCTGGGGACCTAAGACACGGTCCTTGCGTCCATCACCCTCTGGTTGACAGACAAACATGTCAACACCCACATCATAATCTAGGGACCATAGTTCAGATGGCACAAGGGACAGGTCTTTTGGGAACTCCAGCCCACCTTGGGATGGAGAGTAGGAGACCACAAGGCATGTTTCTTAACAGAACCCCGCTTTCTACCATCCAGCTTTCCCGCTGGTGGATAGTGACCTTGACCCCAGCTTCAGGAAGTCACGGACCCTGTTCTACTGAAGCCGCCCACATAGTCCGTCCCTAGTCCACAGTCAGTGGACATGCTGTCCAGGCACAGTGAGTTGAGACTTCTACTCTGCTTGATTGAGAGATTTCCCCTGCCCCTCCCCTCCCCTCCCCTCCCCTCCCCTCCTCTCCTCTCCTCTCCTCCCCCTTCTCCCCACTCTCTCTTTCTCACTCACTCTTTCTGAGAAATATATAGTCAGGGGAGATTCCAGAAGCCACCTTGACCAGGTCAGACCAATCCTGAAATCCGTTGTCCCTCTGAACTCCCAAACCTGATGCGAACTGTATATTCCTTTTGTTCATCCCATCTTGTGGCTTTTGTCTTTACCGCTCCGCTTGTTTTATTGTTATTTCCGACACATGGCCCTAACCCAAACAGGCTCTTTCTCCCTGAGTTAGTTCACAAGTCTACAGTTGACACAGATTTAAAAGAATTCTTTTGGAGGAGGGGCAGGGTCTCATGTAGCCCAGGCTGGCCTTGAATTTGCTAGGTAACTGGGAATGACCTTGAGCTTCTGATCCCTCAGTCCAGCTCAGGGCTGGAATGACATCATGCCCTGTAGTTTATGCTGCAGATCCAGCCCAGGACTTCTGGCCTGCTAGGCAAGTGCTCTGTTGCATCCTCACGGGGACTTGGTGTCTCTCACGATGACATTGCCCCGAGAAAGACCCAAACTAGGGAAGTGGCCCTGGGAGTAAAAGTCCTTGTCACACACATGCAAGGATGTGAATCCCCAGAACCCACCTCAAAGCTAGACTTGTAATGCATGTGTCTGGAACCCCACCGCTCCTCCAGGGAGTTGAGAGGCAGAGGAAGCAGAAAGACAATAGAGACCCTGTTAACAAGCTGGAGGGTGAGCACCGGCACCTGAGGGGCTGACTTCCCACAGGTGCCTGACATGCAGCGTTCCCATACACAAACACACACACATACACATGTACACACACAAACTCAGAGCTCAGGTGCACTGACATGCAATTTTCCCATACATGAGCACACACACACACACACACACACACACACACAGAGCTGAGGTGCACTGACACGCAACATTCCCATACATGAACACACACACACACACACACACACACACACACACACACACACACACACAGAGCTCAGGTGCGTTGACATGCAGCATTCCCATACATGAACACATGCACATGTACACACACACACACACACACACACACACACACACACACACACACACACCAACTCAGAGCTCAGGTGGTCCAGTGGACACCAGGTAGAGGACTTCGAAACCCAGCGAACAAGCAGTGGCAGAAGGCAGAGGGAAGCCACAGCTGCTGTCCTAGAGTGACATAGCAGTCACGTGGGCATGGCTCCTGACGGACCGTGAGATCGACAGGTCCCGGCACAAACCCAAAAGGTTCCTGATTACTCAGAACTGCCAGATGGTGACTGCAGGCACACCTGCGGAGCTGGCCATGCTGGTTCCACGGCAGCAGTTTAAACGTACAGCCCTAGAGCAGCACGTTGGAGTCCTGCAACCCTGGGCTTCTTTGTAAGACGGGGTGTGTGTCTTAGTTACGTTCTTGTTGCCAACAAAATACCCGAGGAAACCAACCTCCAGGAGGAAAGGGTTGTTGTGGCGCACAGTCGGATGCCACCATGATATCAAGAGCGCACGGCTGTGGGGGAAGGAATGACAGATACTGGTCACATTGTATCCAGGCAGAGAGATCAATACTAGCTCAGCTCACTTCCTTCCTTCCTTCCTTCCTTTCTTTTTTTTTTTTTTTTTTGGTTTTTTCGAGACAAGGTCTCTCTATGTACCCCTGGCTCCTGGCTGTCCTGGAACTCACTCTGTAGACCAGGCTGGCCTCAAATTCACAGAGATCCACTTGCCTCTGCCTCCCCAGTGCTGGGATCAAAGGTGTGTGCCACCGCTGCCTGGCTCTTCTTGTTTCTTTTGGTTGAGTCTGGGACTCCAGCTTATGAGATGGCACCACCCACGTTCAGGGAAGTCTTCCCACCTCAGCTGAGCCTTTCTGGAAAAGTCTTCATAGACACACCCAGAGGTGTGTTCTGTGAAATCCAAGCATCTTGATGTAATTGGCTTAGTACAGTGCCGGGCTTGCTGGGGGGATCAGGGGTCTCTCTCCATGATGCCTGTCCAAGGCCCCGCTGCCCAAGTGCCACCCAGAGGAGAGCTGGGGGGAAAGTAGGCTGACTCCTGGCACCCTCCCACGCCCAGCATCCTCACCCTGCCCTCTCCTCAAGAGCAGACCATGGAGATCCACAGCTGGAGCAGTCAAATTGACAATAGGCTCCAAGAGTACACGGCTCTGGTGGCCTGAAGGCTCAGCCTTGTCAACACGATGGCCTGACCATGAGGCTACACTCCCTGGGGTGTTGACAGGAAGGACTACCAGAGTGGTGGGAGGAAGTAGGGGGACACACATGCAGGAGGGAGACTGAGGGGCAAGAAAGGGCCATTGCTCCCCAATATCCCCCCAGGCAGAGCCAGGAAGGGCCAGGGAAGGGAAGAAGATGGGGAGGGCCCAGTGTGTGGTCCCCCAGCTGCTTCAGGCATCTCTTTGCAGTGGGGAGATCCAAGCCCTGGATTCCTGGCCTTATTTTGTTCACTGACTCTAAGCATGTGTCCTGCAGTCACTCTGGGCAGAGATGCCATGTTACTGGGGTGGGGCGGGGGGGGGGGCAGAATGGGGAGAAGTTAAAGGAGGAGGAAGGAGGAGGAGAGAAGCATTGGCAGCAGGTACACAGATGCGTGCCTATCAGCAGTTATTTTGTGTGCACGTCTGCATACATGTGTGTGCATCTGTGCCTATGGGTATGTGTGGTGTATGTGTGCGCAGCATCTGTGTGTGGGCGGGTGGGTGCAGGTACTCAGAGGCCAGAGAAGGACATCAGGAGTCTTTGTTTGTTTGTTTGTTTGTTTGTTTTTTGTTTTTTTGTTTTTCGAGACAAGGTTTCTCTGTATAGTTTTGGTGTCTGTCTGTCCTGGATCTCACTCTGTAGACCAGGCTGGCCTTGAACTCACAGAGATCTGCCTGGCTCTGCCTCCTGAGTGCTGGGATTAAAGGCGTGCACCACCACCACCCAGGCAACATCAGGAGTCCTGCTGTGTCATTATTCATCTTACTCCTGTAGAGACAGGGTCTCCCACTGAACCTGGATCTAGGCTGGCAGCCAGCAAATTCTACTGACCCACCAGTCCCTGCCCCAAGAGTGCAGAGGTTACAAACATCATGCCTGCCTTTTACAAGGGCTCTGTGGGTCTGAACTCGGGTCCTTGTGCTTACAAGTCCTCTTACCCACTGACCCATGAGTCTCTCCGTATACCGGCTTGGTGCAGGACACAGCCATACATTGGCCTGTAAGTCTCCCTTGGTGAATGTGAGCTACCCAAAGCAGAGATGGCAGCGGTGGCAGGGGTGACCGAATGTCCTCCTGGGTCTATGTCTCAGCCATCTTCATGGGGACTCCCGTGGGGACTGTCTCTAGCCGATCCTTAGCCCTCACCACTCAGTCACATTGAAAAAGAGCAAACAGGCCTGTTTCCAGGAGGCTCGTGGCCAATGCATGACCTTGGAGTGCTTGCTTTTTTTAAACGTAAAAATATACAATTTGAATTTTCATCATGGAAACAATTGTGCCGCGAGGACTTCCAGGCGAGGCCCCGTCTTGGCTAGTTCCTAGTTTCAACTGCCTCTCGAGAGGCAGAATACAATTGCTCCAGGAAACAATGGCCTTGTGTTATATTTAAGATCCGCATGCCCCTTCCCAGCCCGTCTGAGCCCTCACCTTCCTGTCTCTGGATCTGGCTCTCTCTGGGTCATCCAGGTGCCAGACCCTTACCAGGGCCTCGCTGTCTCCAGTTGTTGGCAGCATCATGAGCCCCAGGAAACCAGACAAACTCCCTCTAAGCTAGAGATAAACCCCCTTCTCCACCCTTCCTGGGTCTGCTGAGCATCTGCAGGCCCCTCTGAGTTGAGGGTTTTTGAGTGACAGATGAAAAGTCAGAGTCACTTAGTGGGACGAGCATCTCTGGGGTGGAGGTGCCCACCAGGGCCCTATTGTCCTGCGATATCAAATATTTAGCCAGGATTTAATTCTTCATGTGACCAAGCAAGCACATCTGTCTCATTAATATGCAATTTTCACTAATCTTTAATAAATATTAAAATTATATGTACATTGAAGAATTGTTTTAAAATAATTTTTAATGATTTATTATCAGCAGATGTTTGACCGATTTGTATTATAGATTACATTATCTGTATGTTTTACTTGTGTTATGCACTAGATGCTCAGATTCCTGTGAAATTCTTGGATGTAAAGGGATCATGAGTGGAAGAAGTTTAAGATGCCCTGGTGGAGTGGATCGAGGTCAGGGGAACAGGAAGTGACGGGCTGTAGGGAGGGAGGCTACTAGTGGGCTGTAGCCATCTCAGTGAGATCAGCGAGAGCAGGGATCAATTGACTGATCAGATCCACCAGGTTAGACGAGAATCAATAGGTGGGATCTCCCAGCCTGGTGCTCCCCTGGAGTCCAGGGGAGAATGATTGTTCAGCCACCATCCTGATTCACCTATGCTTTGTATGCCAGGGCAGGAAACAGAGTGAGGGGAGGAAAAGCCACAGCTAACGGGGGAAGAGAAGGACCAGGCTCAGAGGAAGGGAAGGGGACACACAGAAATACCAGCAACTCAGCCTAGAGCTCTGGATCCAGCTGACAAAGCCTTGTAGCTCTGGGTGCCAGGAGCCTCCCAGGTCCTTCAGTTCTCGTGGGTTCTAAAGGAAATGCTAAACACATCTGGTGGCGCACACCTGTAATCCTAGCACCTGGGAAGCTGGGTGATGGGGTGGGGGGAGGCCCATGAGTCCAGGGCAGCCTGGACAGCGAGTTCCAGATCAGCCTGAGCTACATAAGGAGGCTCTGTTGTAAATAAATCAAAATAAGGAGCTCAGTGACTATGCCCTGGGATGACTCCAAGCAAAAACACCAGGCACACAGTCCAAACCCTTCCAAGAGCCCAGTCTCGGCCAGTGCCATGATCCCTGGTTGCTCCTGACTCCATCGGGGAGCAGAACCTCCATGTAACAGCATCTGGGCAGCAAGAGACCCTTTGGGGCTCAGCTGGTGCTGACCTCCTATGGGCTCCTCACAGCTCCCCACGGGCTTAGCAGTACTGTCTGGGTCTCGTGGGTGTCCTTGGATCATGGGGCTTTGCAGACGTAACCCAGGAGAGCAAAGTATTTTTTTGGGGGGGGGTGGAGGAGGGAGAGATCTTCTTTTTAGCAAGAAGGATGATAGAAGGGAGGGTTGGGAATTTGGAGAAGCCCAAATCATGTGACCCACTGTGAGCCCAGAACATGCCATCATGGAGGGAGCTTCATCAGAGCTTTGACATGCCCAGCCTGCCTCAGGAGCTCTGCAAATGGAGCTTGGGGCATCATACCAGGAGTTCAGGGACCGCTGCAGATGTAGAGTGGGCAGGAGTTTAGGGACCCCTCCAGATGTAGGGTGGGCAGGAGTTCAGGGACCCCTGCAGATGTAGGGTGGGAAGGCTTGGGTAGAAGCCTGCACTTGGGCTCTGATTGCCCTCTCTCAGCAGTTCCCATTGCACAGACCCCAGATGACACTCCAATGTCACTCTGCCCCCTACTCTGCTCAAACTGCCCCTGTGTCTGGTACCTAAGCCATTTTTCTTCCATGGACATTTCTAGATTGCACGGAGGGTGAGGTACCCCTCCTGGCTTTCATTGTCATCCTGTGAGCCTGCAGCAGGTGGCAGATGCCTTCCTGAGCTCCACCACAGGCTATGGGGGTCAGGAGGAGCTGATGTTTGCTTCAGATCACGGGGAGCCAGGAGAACGGGGTTCAAATGGAGCCAGGACTCTTCTCAGATGTCAAAAGACAGGAGAGGATTTGACTGGCATGTTAAGAGAAGATGCTTACTGTCAAATAAAGGATGCTGGGGCTGTGCACATAAAACAAAGGATGCTGAAGCGGGGCACATTGCTAAGTCAGGTAGAGTGCTTGCCTAGTATGCACAAAACCCTGGGTATGGTGGTGCATGCCTGAAATCCTAGAACTCGGAAAGCGGAGGTGGGAAATCAGTTTAGTTCAAAGTCATCCTTTGCTACATAGTGAGCTTGGGGCGAGCCTGGGCTACATGAGAACCTGTCTCAAAAGCAAAACAAAAGGGCCACTAACTGCACAGTCCCCGTGGAACATTTCTTGCTAGTCTTCATGGCTTCTTTGTATGTACCCATTGTATAAAGGCCCAGAGTGATGTAAGTAATGACTATTTCTTACCTACTCTCTGTACTTGGGGCATCTGCCAACAACTGTCCAACTTACTTCATTTGGCCTTTATGGCTACTACAAAGGGAGACCCAAAAGGATAGGTGAGTGCCCTAGGGTTGCAGTTAGAAAATATTGACTCGTTTTAAGGTGGTTCTACCAAGGAGAGAACCCCTTGGGATGTCTCTACCCCAGAGCGGTTAGCTGCAATCCTATGGACTTGGAAATGAAACATAACAACCTGGACCTGAAGGGTGGGCGGACATCTAACAGCATAGGACCCCCAGGCTGGGAAGCTAGTACAGGGGAGAGGGGCAAGAGGTCCCGAGGGGTCACAGGGGAGGCTTGGGGGAGGGCCAAGATGGTAACTCAGGGTGGTGGTTGGTACCGCGGTTCAGTTTGGACGGGAGGGCTGACGGGGAGCTACTGTGAGTTCTGAAGCAAGGACAGACGAAAGCGCTGTTGGAATATTGGTTCAAGCAACAGGAATTCAAGGGCAGGAAAGAGAATAGAGAAATGGAGGCCAAGACGTGGTCAAGCCAGAAAAAATAAACTAGAAAGAAACACAGGACGGTGAGGAGGCCCAGGGAGCGGACACTCCGATAAGTGGTAATTGTAACCATCCGTGTGCCTTTTTTCCACCAAGCTGCTGTGCACACATTATCTCATTCCATTTAATCCCATGAAGTAATCACGGCCGATCCTGATTGCCGAGCCCTGTTCAGTGCCAGATACTCCGTGCACGGCTCTCACAGCCCTGTCAACAGCCACGGAGGGTAGGTTTTAGCATCCTTTTCCTCTCTGCCATCGTGCTGGAGACTCAGAGAGGTTAAGGAACTTACCTAAGACTGCAGAGCAGGCCCATCTGGCTCCACTGCGTAGGTTTGACCCATTGTTCTGGACTTCTCAGATCTGAGGCTCAGAGAGATCCTGAGATACCGCAGGAGTCCAGCAAGGATCTTGGATCCCTCCATTCCATTCTGGAACCAGATGGACCCTTCGTCCTGTCAAAACCCACTGCACACATGAGCCTGGGGGATTGGACGCCATGAATGCTCTCACTCTACCGGGGCCTCAGAGCCCCATGCCTGCTGGTCCCTGTGTCCTGTGGGCCCCTCCTGGAAGCAACTGAGGTGGTCTGGAAAGCAGGCAGGCCTGAGAGAGGAGACACACTTCAGACCAACATTGGCGCTCCTAAGTGAGGGACGGGGATACCTTCCCAGGTTTCAGGCTTACATGGGAAAAAGGCCTCAGGGATATATGACATATGGTAGGCAAGGCCAGGCCAGGTGGCAGAGCTGGTCAATGGAGAAGTGGGTGGAAGAGACAGCCTGGGCCTCGTCTGGAACTAAGCAGGGCTGCATCGCTGCTTGGAATGTATACACTAAGAGGCGTCAGCCCACACAGCCATCAGGTTCCAGGAAGGAGCACTCTCTGGTCTTTTCATTGGCTCTTCTGGCTGCAGGATGGGGATTCTGGGACCTTCGGGGGCCAGCAGCAGGTAGGTGGATCCCAGATGTCTTCTCAGCTCTTGGAGGCTGGCCCAGTGGACAAGGCACACCTAGCCAGCTGTCGGTCTCCACAAACATCTGTTTGCTCCTAGCATGTCAGAGGCAGGCTGAACCCAAGGAGGAAGCTCAGAGTGGCAAGTTCCAGAAGACACCAGAAGTCCCTCAAGGACCTGCCCCAAGAGACAGGTGGCTGCTATCAGCATCTCTAAAATGTCCCCGAGGTAAACTGAGCCCCTTTAGAGGCCTGGTTGAAGTCAGTCTTAGTTACATTGCCTCTCTGAGCAGTGTTGGGGCCTTGAGCCTGCTTGGTTTGGTTTTGTTTTGCTTTATTATTTTATTTTAAATATCATCTTATGCATTTCAGACTGGTTTCAAAGTCCATATGTAGCCAAGGATGACCCTTGAACTCCTGATCTTCCTGCCTCTATCTGCTGGGATTATAGTCATGCACCACCACACCCAGTTTATACTAGGTTGGGATCGAACTCAGGGCCTTGTACATGCTAGGCAAGCTCTCTACCAACTGAGCTATATTCCCAATCCCCAGGACTTTTATATTTCTCCTTTTTCCCCTGTTTTTTTTCTCTCTCTTTTATTTAATGTTCACTGGTGTTTTGCCTTCATGCAAGTCTCTGTGAGGGTGTCGGATCCCCTGGAACTGGAGTTACAGACAGTTGTGAGCTGCCATGTGGGTCCTGAGACTTGAACCTGGGTCCTCTGGAAGAGCAGCCAGTGCTCTTAACTCCTGAGCCATCTCTCCAGCCCTCCTTGTTCATTATTATTATTATTATTATTATTATTATTATTACTATTATTATTATTAATTTCAAGTTAGCAATTGTTATTTCAACTTGAGAATCTCATACGTAGAAATGTAGATTTCTAGTCTCCCCCTGCCCCGACAAATTGGAAGGCGTGGTGACAGGAGGCTGATGCGCAGTCTCAGACAGGGCTCTCAACTCTACTGTCCCTCAGAGTCTTTTATCTTAGCTGGCCCTATCCCATGAGAGTCTGCGACTGGAACTGGTGTTCTATGGGAGGCTTTGCATGGGGAGGAGGGTCTCCTGAAGAACACGGACTTGCAGGGGTGAAGGGTGAGGGTGTGTGTGCATGCTTGGAAAAGGGACAGAGACAGATGATTAGGGATGGGACAGGGGCAACTCCATTTCAAGTGGGCCCTGGGGACCTCACCTGCAGAGACTGAGATTCCTACCTCCGACCCTATGACAGGAATGGTGTGGCCTCGGAGGGACAAGGACAAAGCCTTTTTATGGGAGTCACAACTGTCCCCAAAGCACTGAGTAAGTGGGAGAGGAGGGTATGTCTTTCTCGGGTGTCCTCTGGCAGAGGGCAGCTTCAGTCTCCAGGTCCACAGTAAGGAGGGAATCATATCAGGAGCATGGGAAAACTTCCTAAGACCCCGAGAAGACCAGATGATGACCCTAGCTTCCCACTCTGGTCCCCTTGTTGCCAAGGGCTGCCTCCCTGGCAAAGCCAGAGCCACATGGGTTTCCTGTAGTCACAGAAAGTCAAGCCTCACTCCAAAAAATGGCCAGGCCCCTGAGGTTGACTATGGAAAGCAAGAGGCTCCCCCAAGGCTGACAGGGACCCCTCCTCTGACCAGAGATTGACAGTCCCATAGTTTCTGAGAGCTGCCTAGAGAAGCTCTTGCTGGGTGTGGGAGGAGGTGTTGTGTTGTCCCATGTCTCAGGAGCAGCTCTGAGGCCTTGAGTCAAGAGGGACATTGGTGACAGGCTTCAGGATGGGAGCTGATGATGGAAGAGCCCCGGATGTCGTCCCTCCTGGTCCATGAACTCAGACAAGTTAATTCAACCTCCAGAGCAGTTTCTTCCTGGGCTGGGTGGTGAGCTTTAGAGAGTACAACCCATGGAAGCCAGTATTTGCTTTATTGATTACTGGCCCTGAACCAGGCAGGAAGTCTCTGTCAGACCAACATCTGCTCCTTAAGAAAAATGGCATGCTGGTGCCTGGGGGCTGAGTCCTGAGCTGGGGGTGTGTGATTCTGGAGCCTCCAGAGGACTGGTACCCAAAGGGGTCCACAGGCATTGGAGAGCCCTGAGGCCCCATGGACTGGACTGTTCCTGCTGCCCACACACTACACGGGGCCTGAAAGAGGCCGAAGAGATGGGGAGCATCCGGTTAGGTTATTTCTAGGCAAGGCACCAGGCCTCAGACACCAGCAGTGCCTGGTCCAGACGGTGAAATATTTGGAAACGATTAGGAGGTGTGGCCTTGTTGGAGGAGGTGTGTCACAGGGGCGGGGCTTAAGGTTTCCAAAGACTCATGCCGTGCCTAGTATGCTCTCTATGCCTAGTGCGTGTGGATCAAGAAATGAGCTCTCAGCTGCTGCTCTAGCTGCCTGTCGCCATGTCCTAGCTCTACCACTATAGACTCCAACCCTCTGAACCTGTAAGCCCAATTAAATGCCTTTTTTAAATAAGTTGACTCGGTCATTGTGTTTTAACACAGCAATAGAAAAGTGACTAACACAAGCCCTTGTTGACTTTCTGCTCTAGCAGAGTGTGGAGTCAACAAATGAGTCTAGAACTCTCCATCCCTTCCAGACTGGAGGGGTTGTGCATGCAAGATTATGGGACATCTGTTCTGATCAAGTTGACATGGACCACCTTTCTCCTTCGGTTGGGTACTTTATCATCCCCCTGAGGAAAAGCAGGTGCCACTGAGTTGTCTGGGCCTGAGGTGTACCCACCACTGGTATGGGAAGGCAAACTGAACATAAGGCCAACTCAAACAATAGGTGAAGGGCTATGTCTGGACTATAGAATGGAGATATGTGCTCGCAACATTTCCACCATGATCTCTAAGTTCTTTCTCCTAACAAACCTCATTCCTGAAAGGTTAAGTGTGTGTGAGCTTCTTCTGCTCAATCTGATTCATATATATGGTTTCTTGAGACAGGGTTTCTCTGTGTAGTTTTGGTGCCTGTCCTGGATCCCACTCTGTAGACCAGGCTGGCCTCGAACTCACAGAGATCCGTCTGGCTCTGCCTCCCGAGTGCTGGGATTAAAGGCGTGTGCCACCACCGCCTGGCCCTGATTCTTATATTTAACACACATGAGGACATTAACACCATGTTTGGCCATGGCCAGCTCCAGCTGTTGGTCCAGTGTGGGCAGGGTGGGATACTGTGGAGGGACCAGAGCTGGCTGGCTGTCTTTCCTGCTTAGGTGGATGCTGTTCGCTGGGATGTGCCTGTTCAGCCCCTGGTAACCCTCAGTCTCCCTGAGATCCAAACATGATACTGTCCCCTGTAGCAGGAATCTTGAAAGTTCTTATTAATAAAATCAAACCTGAGGCCAGTTATTGGGGTAAATGCTGGAAGATCAGAGAGACAGAACAAGCCACAGCTAACCTCACCCGGCCAGCTTCTCAGCTGATCTTGTTTCCTCAGACTGGAAGCCTCTGTGTCCTCATATCCGAACGGCTCTCAGCTGAACTGAAAGCTTAACCAGCCAAATGCTTCTAGTTTCTGGTCCTCACGCCTTATATACCTTTCTGCTTTCTACCATCACTCTCTGGGATTAAATGCTAGCTTTCTGGGGTTAAAGGCGTGAGTCACCATGCTTGGCTGTATCCTTGAACGGATGGATTTCTGCCTCTGGAATGCTAGGATTAAAGGCGTGTGCTACCACTGCCTATCCTAAGTATCTAGTGGCTTTTCTGTTCTCTGACCCCAGATAAGTTTACTAGGGTACACAATATTTTGGGGAACACAATACCACCACAGTCCCCAGTCCGTGCATGTCTTTCCACCTCCCCCAGGCCTTTGAAGTGCTCTGTGGCTCTGACTCCACCCTGTGACTTCTCTGCTCTTCCCTTCTGAGTTCTCCCCAGTGGACACACTCACAGGACCTGGAGGGGCTGGACTGAGCCTGGTTCAGCAGGGTGCGTGGAAGAAGGTCACAGATTGTTGTCAGGTTCTGGGCAACCAGAAGACACTCAGTCCTCTGCCGGTGTCATGAGGAAGAGAGCTTAGTCCGGAGCACAAATGGCATGTGCCAGCCAACGTCATCATTGTCAACATTGTCATTGCTGTTGTTGTTACAGCTCTAGGCTGGCTCTGCCACTTCACTACATCGACCCTCTCACCTCAGCCTCCATGCCTGTAAGACAACGATAATAACCGTGCCACCCTCCTGGGGTTATTTCAAGACCCAGACAAAATAATGGATATGAAACTCCTTTGGAAAAATATGAGTAAGTCCATACTATTGTTCAGATCTTCTCCAGCTGCCTGCGACGTCACACACAATTCCCCTGTGAGGATGTGACTGTCACTATCCTTTGTGGGAACTCAAGTGTGAGCTTCACAGTTTACTCTTGAGCTCAAGGAAAATTCTTACAAGTTCATCCTTTTGACCAAGACCAGCAAACAAACAAACAAAAACAAAAAACCAAGTTTCCAGAAAAATAAAGCTGGAATTCGGAAGTTGGAGCATCAGTAGGGGAATGTACCAAATTTGTGCTAATTTTTCAGAAGAATGAGACACTAGCCAGCTTGGAGGTGCACACCTGTGATATCAGGGCTCCTGAGGCCGAGCTGGGTAGAAAACTACAACCTGAAGCCAGCCTGGTCTACATAATGAGTTCTAGGCTAGCTGTCTCAAAAAAAAAAAAAAAAACCACAAAAAATCCCACCCAAACTAAACCAACTCTAAGAGTTGGGTAACACATAACCAAAGTACAATACATTCCGTCTCTGTGTAAAAATGGATTGCTATGGGGTGGGGCTCCAGGGCCTCCACCACAGCTAAGTAGCCACTGACAGTTGGTGGTCTCTGGGGCAGAGTCAGTTTTCTGTTGAAGTGGGTGTGTGCTGGTTGGGTTCTGTCAACTTGACACAAACTTAGACATATCTGAGAAAAGAGTATCTTAACTGAGAAAATGCCTCTCTAAGTGTAGAGACCCACAGAGGTTTCCTAGTGAGAGCTTAGAGTCTGAGAATCTGAGCTTGCTTTACCCAGCAGGACTGTAAAAGGGGATGATTTGACCACAGGCGTGGTTACCAGGTGTTTGGAAGTCTACACTTGGCTGTGCTGTATGCTTTGATCTAGCAAGGGGGAGGTCTTTTGCTCCACCCCTTGGCATTGTTATAAAAAGCCCTTTTGACAAGAAGAGGGGACCATTGGGTTTTGATCCAGGTTCTCTTGAAGCTGTCCTGTGTTTCTGTCTTTCTCCTCTTCGCTATCTTTCTATCAAAAAGTTTCTTATCCCTCTCTTATAGGAACCCTGGAAAAGGTGGGAGCTGGCCTCCCACACCTAAAATTGCCCTGCAGGCAAGTCGATAGCTCATGTTCTTGATTAATGATTGATGTGGAAGAGCCACGCTAACTGTGGGTAGTGTCATCCATGGTTAGATGGTTCTGGGTGGAATATGAAAGCAGGCTGGGCAAGCTAGTAAGCAGCGTTCCTCCATAGCTCTGCTTCAGTTCCACCTCCAGGTTTCTGTCTTGACTTCTTCCCTGCCTTGGATTCCCTCAATGGACTGTGGCCTGTAATATGTGAGTCAAATAAACCCTTTCTTCCCCAACACTATGATTTTTGGTCATAGTGTTTTATCACAGCAATAGAAACCCTAAGACAGGGCATGACAGATGTCCCATTTAGAGCTGAGTAATCCAGTCTCTTATTCTCTGGAGAGTGATCTATAGTGGAATATGAGGGGTCCAGCCCCTTGATAGCCTTTTCCAGGGTCTGGGAAGAGTATACGACCAGCTGAATATCTACTCTTTGATAATAATAAATGAATCTAAGTACACAAAACTCTTTAGTCAATATACCTTGTTCTTCTGAGTCAGTTCTCTCTCTACCCAGCTTCTTTTCTGCCCTCATGCTTAGCTCCTCTCTGTCTCTTCTCTTCCTGTCCTCTCATAGCCCTAACTAAGCTTTTCTGCTATCAATTTCATCTTCATCCTCAGTTTCTCCATCTCTCATCTTTCCTTCCTCTCCTACTTTCCTGACCTGACTCAAATCCACCTACAATCTGCAAAACCTTTTTCTTGCTCCTTGCTCCTCTGGCCGATCCACTCTTACCCTAACCAGGAATGATCCACTCTTACCCTAACCAGGAATCGGGAATTCTGTTCCAGTCTTCACTCCACCTGGTTATGCAAAAAACGCTTTTGTCCTGAGTCAATAGCTCTACAACGCACTAGGTCTGTGAGAGAAAGGGATGATGCTCTGAGCTTCATTTGCACAGGAAACAAAGCTATGCATCTACATGTCCACCTATCTCCTAGGCTTAGGAGAGAGGCATTGTCTCTGTAGGGGTGTTACCTAGTACAGATCAGCAGTAGGTCTGAGAGGCTTATACTGTTTGTCATTATGGCCTAGGAGTTATAGGTGCACAAGAAATTGATAGTAGGAAACAGCTGATATATTAAAAGCTGAATAACATCAAATATTCCTTGATATTTGACTTCTCCTCCAGAAGAATTCCTTGATCTTTCTAGGTATAGCTTTATCATATACAGCTGAATCTCTATTTCATATTGTTGCGGCCTGCAGCAGTGACCGGTTGTGGCTCCCTTTATCACCTTTTACTGCAAAAAGAAACCTCTTTGATGACAGTTGAAAAATGTCCCAATCTGTGGGCCAAGAATTTAGGTGGTAATTTTTTATTATTATGTTCATTTGGGAATAAATGTATTAGTTCTCATCTATGACTTAGGCAGTCACGGGACTTTGGCCCCAGTTAACGGTACCAGATATTAGAAAATGCCCCTGCCAGATTGGCCTGTGGGCAAGTCAGCAGTGAATTTTCTTGATAGGTGATTGATATGGTAGGGCCCAGCTCACTGTGGGTAGTGCCACCCATGGGTAGGTGGTTCCGAGTTGTATAAGAAAGCAGACCCAGCAAGCCAGTAAGCAGCACTCTTCTGTGGCTTCTGCTTCAGTTTCTGTCTCCAGGCTCTTGTCTTGTATGGTGATATTTTATTTGTGCTGAAATGTGATTTTATTTGTATGTTAATAAATAAAGTTGCCTGAGGGTCTGAGCTAATAGCAAGCCATTAAGCAGAAGTCTGGCAATGGTAGCACACGCCCTAAATCCCGATCACACGACAGGTAGATCTCTGTGTGTTCAAGGACACAGCCAGCATGGAAACACACACCTTTAATCTCAATACCAACCATAGAGACCTGGAGGTCTGTATAGACAGGCAGTGATGAGGAGGTTATGTGGTTGGGTTTACAACCAATGAGAAGGCAGAACAGAAAGTCAATAAAAAGACAGACACACAGGAAGTAGGTCTCTTTCTGAGGGGAAGGATGGCAGCGGCAGCAAGGGGTAAGAAGGCAGTCTTGGTCTCAGCTCCTGGCTCTGCTCTCTGATCTCTTGGGCTTTTAACTCTGCATTTAGCTCTGTGTTTCCTATTTAATAAAACTGTTCAGAATTACAACTACAGTCTTGAGTTTTTGCTCTGACTCTTTTCATGATGAAATGTGATGTGGATTTTATAATCCAGACAAACCCTTTGCTCCTCATATTGCTCTTGGTCATAGTGTTTCATCACAACAATAGAAACCCAAGCTAGATTCATTTTAGAAGAGAACTTCAATTGAGAAAGTGTCCCTACAGGTAAGCCGGTGGTGCATGTTCTTGATGGATGATTGCTACAGGAGGGCCCAGATCACTGTGAGTGGTGCCATCCATGGGCATGTCACTGACCTCTTCCTGGGGTTGCTTGTCCTCCTCCTTGGCTGAAGTGTTCCTTCTAGTCTCCTTTGTAGAGTTGGCTTAGTAATTTTAGATTCCTTTCATCTGTTTTGACTATAGAAAGTTTTAGTTTCTCCAATTAAAATTAAAAAAAGATTTATTGATTTATTTAATGTATGGAGGTTTTTGTCTGTATGTATATGTCTGTGCACCATGTGCATGACTGGTGCCCAAGGACATTAGAAGAGGGTGTCACTGGAGTCATAGATTGTGGTGAGTGTTGGGTCCTCTGAAACAGTGACAGGGCTCTTAACCACTGAGCCAACTTCCCAGCCCCTTCCTTCAATTCTAATAGATAGTTTGGCTGGGTATAAAAGTCTGATTTTTTTTTTTTTTACAGTTGTGGTCTTTCATAACCAAGAGTACATTCCTAGGCCATTCTGGCTTTAAAGTTTTCTGCTGAATATTCAGCTCATTATTCTAATGAGCTCGTGTTTATAAGTGACTGGAACTTTCTCTTTTGCAGCTTTCCGTACTCCTTCTCCCTTCTGTCTTTTTGATATTTTAATTATATTATGTCAAAGAGAGTTACTTTTTGGTCCTGTCTGTTTGATGTTCTGTAGGTTTCTTACTCTTGGATAGGCATCCCTTTCTCTAGATTTAGAAATTCTCCTTCTATGACTTTATTGAAGATATTCTGTATGTCTTCACCACAATATTCTCCTTCTTTTATGTTCCTTAACTCAGAGGTTGGGTGTTTTCATGATATTCTAAAACTCTCTCCTATTCCATTTACACATTAAAACATTTGTTCATTGACCTTTATTAAGTGATCCAATTTCTCTAGTTTATCTCCCGTTCTTGCCTCCTGATTTCAACATGATCTGTTCTGTTGGTGAGGCTTTCCACTGAGGCTTTTGCTTAGCATTAGCATATGGAGTTCCTAAAGAATTAATTAGAAACATTATATTTTTTAAAAGACGGATTGATATGATGGTTCACATCTATGATCCCAGAACTTGGGCATTAGAGACAGGAGGATCAGGAGTTCAAGGCCATCCTTGGTTACACAGGGAGTTTGAGGCAGACTGGGCTACATGAGATCCTGTTTCAAAAAAAAAAAACAGTAAAAAAAAAAAGACAGATAAAAAATATCCATACAAACCACAATATTCTCCTTCTTTTATGTTCCTTAACTCAGAGGTTGGGTCTTTTCATGGTATTCTGAAACTCTCTCCTGTCCCATTCACACATTAAAAAGTTTTTTTTCATTGACTTCTGAGCCCCGTTCTGTGCTCCTCATAAAGACTGCCGTTCCTGTTGAGAGTTCAACAGCTAGTTCAGGAGATGTCACTGCAGGAGAAAAGTGGCTCTGCAATTCTGGAGGAGGGAGGGAAGGAGGTGCAGACTCCAGGAGGGACAGGGCTGACAAGAAGGCTCGGGCCACAAAGGTGGTGGCAGTGTCGTAAAGGTCAGACACATTCTATGTGGAAAACACGGCAAAACCATGGACGCTATGGAACATCAAGGTCTGGAATGAGATTCAGTGGTGGGGCCACACACTATAGCAAAGATAAAGCCAGGTAAGGGGTGACTTGGGTTGGATGACCAGAGGGGTCCACAGTGAGACCATCTCAAAACGCGGCATTTACCTTGCCCGTAAGTGGGTGGCTAAGCCTGTGTTTAGATCCACCAGTTAAGACAAAGTTTGGATATTATATTGTTAGTATAGTTGAAGGGGAAAAAAAATCATAAGAAAGACGAGAGAGAGAGAGAGAGAGAGAGAGAGAGAGAGAGAGAGAGAGAGAGAACACTTTTTTCTAAATTTTAAGTTGAGGTTGAAAGTTATTTCTCTGAGATAATCTCTTTGATATTAAAAGTTAAGAGGGGGCTGGTGGGGTAGTTCAATGGCTCAGAGCACTGGCTGCTCTTCCAGAGGACCTAGGTTTGATCCCCAGCACCCACATAGTGGCTCACGACCACCAGTTCTAGAGGATCCAACACTCTTTCTGGCCTCTTAGGGTACTGGGAATGCATATGGTACACAGATATACATGCAAGTGAAATACCCATATAATTGAAATAAAATAATAATAAAAAGTTTTTTTAAGTTAAGGGATGGAAGCTATAGGTTTTCTTTTACAGTCTAATATTCAACTTAACTTTTAAAAAGTTAATGAAAATAAAACAGAACTGAAACGTTTAAAAGAAACACACTCACCACCTACTCCAGCAATTCATTTAAGTCATACCAACTATAGAATATGAAAAATAAATTCATAAGTGTAATTACTTCAAAATACACTACTTTTACTTTCGTCAATATTTTAAATTTGTGTATATATTCTATAGTGGAAGTAGCAATTCTCTCTAAAAACATTATCTTCTGAAAATCTTGCATATTGGAGCCGCAGGCAATATCTGATGTAAAACTGCAGAAAAGGCAGTTTTTCAAATCTGGCATTTCTCTAGTACAATGACCAAGGTATAGAACTGTACAGTGCCTAAACATTCCCATAGGAACCATTATTCTCAGCTGGGTGGTGGCACATGCCTTTAAACCCAGAACTCAGGAGGTAGGGGCAGGTAGAGATGTAGTACAAATCCTAATTGGTCTTAATAAAAACCTGGAGCCAGATACCAGGGTAAATGCTGGAAGTTCAGAGAGACAAAGGAACAAGCCACAGCCACCTCCCACCTCACCAACTCCTCAGCTGAAAAGGACTGAGCTCCTGTCTCCTCCTGCCTTATAGTCCTTTCTCCGACAGCCATATCACTTCCTGTCTCAACCTCCCTAGGGCTGGGATTAAAGGCGCATGTGCCTCCCAAGTACTGGGATTAAAGGTATGAGATCCCAAGTGATGGGATTAAAGGCATGAGATCCCAAGTGATGGGATTAAAGGCATGAGATCCCAAGTGATGGGATTAAAGGCATGAGATCCCAAGTGCTGGGATTAAAGGCATGAGATCCCAAGTGCTGAGATTAAAGATGTGTGCCACCACTGCCTGGCCTCCATGGCTAACTAGTGGCTGGCTTTGCCCTCTGATCTTCAGGCAAGTTTTATTTGTTAGATCATACACAAAATATCACCACACAGAGCTCTGTGAGTTCAAGGCCAGCCTTGGTCTACAGAGTGAGTTCCAGGACAGCCAAGGCTGCATCATGAAACCCTGTCTTGAAAAAAAAAAAAAAAAAAAAAAGAACCATGATTCTCTTCAATGTAGAATAACTGTTCTTGGTCACTGTTCTATTGCTGTGAAGAGACACCATGACCAAGGGAACTGTTAGGAAAGAAGGCACTTAACTGGGGACTGGCTTACAGTTTCAGAGGCTTAGTCCATTATCACCATGACAGGGGGCATGATGGCACACATGACATTGGAGCAGTAGATGAGAGCTACTGGTCTGCAGGCGGGACGGGCTGCGTGTATGCATGAGATAAGATGACACTGGGCAGGAAGCCGTTGACATCACTTTGGACTTGTGTCGGGGCCAAACTCGGGTCGTCAGGCTTGGAGGCAGACACCTGTGCCTGCTGAGCCGTCTTGTCCACTGTACATTCTGCTTATGTAATTCTCACAACAACTCCGTAAGGGAAGCCATCCCTTGTCACCCCCACTTTATAGACGTGTAAACTGAGGTTTCAAGTCATTTTCAGTGACATCCCACAGCTTGTAAACCGAGGCTCTCAGCCTTGAGCCCAGGTAGTCTGTTCCCAAGCCCCCTCTCAGAACCGCATCATGAATTTCTTCAGCATGTCTGCCCCACCCCCATAGTCTCCTCTTGTCCACTGCCTTTACCTGACTAGTGTTGAGAACAAGCCTGGATAGGAAGTGCTGACTAAACACACTCATAGTTAAGTGACAGTTAAGCAGAGTTCCCCACCCCCGTGATGATCAGTACCCCTGCTCTTCTGTGAACTTGCAGAGTATGGGAAAACCTTGGTAGCCAGGCCTCCTCTCCAGAAAGCAGGAATGTCACCCTCCAGCCCCGGCAGCCTCTGAGTCCACCAGACTGAGGCACTGGCTGCATTTCCAGCCACCCCAAGACCGAGGTCCCGACGAGGCCCTTGGCTTCCTGGCAGGGAGAGCATGAGGAAAGCCCTCCCATCTGAGTGACGGGACCTCTAAAGCCCAGTTATGAGGTGTCACCATATCTCAAGCAACTGCTTCTTTATTGCGTAAGCACACACCAGAAATCTGTCTCTTTTTGGGCAGCGGCTGATGGAAAAACAGGGGGCTTTTCCATGTGTTTATTATGTGAAAGATAACATATGGGGGACACGCACAGTGATATGTAATTAGACATAGAACAAGCCAGACCAGAGGAGCTGCCAAAAACCCACGACAGGATAATGACAGTGCTTTGAGTGGTATCGTTTATTTTACAATCTATCATTGCAGTGGATTGCCCCGGTCACCCGCTGAACAGGAACAGGCCATATAAACATGGAGCTGGAAGCCCATTCAGGGATCCCTGGCCAGGCACCATCTTTGATTATTAGTTCCTGTGGCTTTTCCAAGGCAAAGAAAGATTCACCCTGAGGCCCTGGCTGCAAAGGAGCTGGATAGAATGTAGTGGGGACGATCTCTACATAGGCATGGAATGGCAGCATGTCCCCCCCCCCCCCCCCCCCCCCCGCCTTCCTGCTGGACTTGTCTTTCCTATTTTTCCAGATGGGGAACAGTGGGGTGGCTTCCACTCCCAGCCCTGTGGCAATCTTGCTTTGAGATCTTCCCTGACCACTGAAATTCTCTGCGCCTCACATTCCCACAGGGCAGAGTGGGAAAAACCCACACAGGAAGTCCAGGTGGGGTAGCTGGTGACTGATGAAGCGATGACCCTGCTGTCCTGGCCCTTCCATGATGACCCTGTGACAAACAGGAGTCATCTGGAAAATGTGTGTGTGTGTGTGGGGGGGGGGGTGGCTTGGTGGGTAAAGCACCTGCTGTGTGAGCATGGAGGTCTGAGTTCAGATCCCCAAGACCCGTGTAAAAGCCCGGCACAGTGCACATGTCTAATTTCATTACTAGGGGTCGGAGGAGATGGATGAATCCTTGGAGCTCACTGGGCAGTCAGCCCAGCCAATTATTGAGCTCCAGGTCCAGTGAGCGACCCTGTCTCAAAAACAAGATGGAGACAGAGAAAGGAAGATACCACATATTGATCACCCCCGCCCCCATCACCGGTATGTGGGTGTACTTGTATGGATGTACACACACACACACACACACACACACACACACACACACACACACACAGCACAGCACAGCACAGATAGAGAACCTCCAAATCTACCCAGGAAAGGCAGAGAACGGCAACAGAAAGACCCATTTAAGGGGTTGATGCAAGGCGAAGCCTTTCTGGGTGAATAAGGAGGGTGGCCTGGGGTATCTAAATCAGTCATCCTTGGCTACAAGGACTAATAAAGAGGGTGGTGTTAGTTATTGCCGAGCTTGGACAGGCAGACCCTGATCAGATGTCCTGGCAGACGTTTCAGCAGCAGCTATCGGTGGCCTTTGTTCATAGCTGCGATTCTGGCAGTCTTGGGGACATATCTTGTCACCAGGCATCTGTGCATGTGATACCCTCCCAACGGCCTCGCGGCTTTATTCTTTTGTAAGGGCTTGACACCAGCGACTCTGAGCTCACGCCGATAATTTCCCCACCTGTTCGGCTCGTCACTCGTCAGCATGGCGCGTTTCAAGCCTTTCCGATTAAAAACATGCGAAGTCAATCCCCATGCTAGTTCATTTTTAGCTTGACTTTGAAGGTCCGCTACATGCACACCTAGCGCTCAGCAGGTTCCAAAGCTCCCCACCCTCTTGTCCTTGCAGATGGTGGATCCCCACAATTTGTCAGTCTTTCCCTCTAAGTTTGTCCCCAGCACCCCATTTTCCTCAGCTGCTGCCTTGGTTCAGGCTTAGTGTCTCTTAGACCTTCATTACCCTGCTAGTCTGGGCTGGGCAGTCCGTCCACCTCTGCTCGATTCTGCTGCTCATCTTCTCCTACCTTTCTCTGTGCCGCGTTGTGCACAGGGATGAGGTTTCTGGCCTTTATGTATTGCTCTGGATCCTCTCACCTCTCCATAACCACCTGGTTTGTTTGTCCATCTGTCGAGCCTCAAGCCAGACTCTTTCCGGCTGGACTCTGTATGCACGAATCCCCAAAGCACAGGCCAACTGTGCTTCCCCACCATCTCTTGGATGTTTGAGACAGGCTCTCACTCGATAGACCAGGCTGACATGGAACTCACTAGGTAGTCCAAGCTGGCCGCAACCGTGTCAAATCTCCTGCCTCAGCCTTCCAAAGTGCTGGATGACACCTCACCTCACAGGTGTGGAAGTCCCACCACCTTCATTCAGGATGATAGGGGCTGTCTTAGTTAAGGAAGCAACTTGGGGAGAAAAGGATTCATTAAGTTTACACTTCTGTATCACAGCCCATCACTGAAGGAAGTCAGGCCAGGGACCTGGAGGCAGGAGCTGATGCAGAGGCCATGGGAGTGGGAGCGGTGCTGCTTACTGGCTTACTCCTCATGCCTTGCTCAGCCTGCTTTCTTATAGAACCCAGGGCCACCAGCCCAGAGGTGGCCCCACCCTAAGTGAGCTGGGCCTCCGCAACAATCATTATCAGTACAGTGCACTACAAACTTGCCTGCAGGTAGATCTTACAGGGGCATTCTTGGGTGGGGGGTACTTTCTCAATGGAGAGTCCCTCTTCCCAAATGACTCTAGCTTGTGTCAAGTTGACACAAGACTAGCCAGCACAAGGGGCATTTCAGCTCTTGTTGGCTTCCCTCGGATATTTCTTACTTCCTTCTCTCCCCTTCCCCACAAACCACCTCCGTTGTTCCCTCTCCCAGAGTCCCCCCTGCCTTTGAGGGCTTTGCTTAGACACCACCTCCTTCATAAAGCTCCCTGCTTCTCTTTCTAGCTGGACACAGGTTTCTCCCAACCAGAGCCCTTAGGGGATGTTATGTTTCTCTGTGGGTCACCGACAGCTCCCCCAGCCCATATCAGGCTAGCTCCTAAGCAAGCCCGTCCTTCCTCTAGGCTGTAAATTCTGACTTTGTGTCCTTCATCTTACTGTGAACCGTGTGGCTGGTCCTTCAACATGCATGCTCCAAGGACAACCTGGCTTTAGCACCTGGATCTGCCGCTTTCTAATCCCTCAAACTTGGTCCATTACATTAGCTCTCCGAGCCCCACACCGCTCATCTGTCCAGTGAGGGGAGGCTGAACATTAACACCTGTCTGGTGGGGTTGCCGGAGGATGACGTGAGTTAACACACAGGAAACACCTAGAAGAGCAGCAGGCAGATGTGAAGCATCTGTAAATGCCACATCACCTCTCCTCCTCTCCCTGTTCCTCCTCCCCTTCCTCCCTCTCCTCTTCCTCCTCCTTTTTTCTGATTCTTTTAAAGACAGATCTTGTGGCTCCCAAGCTGGCCTCAATCTCACCATGTAGCTGAAGATGACCTTATCTGATCCTCCTGCCTCCACCTCCCCAGTGCTGGGATTACAGACATGTTCCAGTTTGTTCTATGCCAGGGATGGAACCTGAACCCCTTTGTCCTATTATCCTAAGGATTTCTACCAGGGATCAGGGATAGTGGATACAACAACAAACAGGTCAGTGTCTTCAAGACTAAAACTTCATCAGAATGGCTTTCCTAGATTGTCCTGTCCATTTCAAAGACAAAGCCCAGCCTTTTCATTAAAAACAGAGGTAAACCGAGGCCTAATGCCACACCAGTGAATGGCCAGACTATGCTCAGATTCCAGTTTTCTTATTTTTCTGAATAAACTTTCCAAACTTCTACTCCCCGAGAAGAGGCAGCATCCCTGAGACAGCCCTGGAAGACAGGACCCGGACAATGGGAAGACTCGCCCACTACCATGGACCCGCCTACACTTAGCCGGCCTTAAGGAGAACCTTAGGTTTGTGTTCAGATATTAGACAGTCAGGACACGAGGGCACATTGGTACCTGCCTGGCCATGAGGGAGGCACTGGTACATGTGCCTCTACCCTATATACAACAATGTTTCAACTTCCTAGTGCTGGAAGACCTTGTCATTTATCTGCGTGGAGATAAGAGAAGTCACAATGAAACAAATATGGTTAAAAAATGACTCCCCCATCACCACCCCCAGTAGGGGTTGGGTAGAGACATTTAGTGTTTCTAAAAGAATATCAAGTGACACTGTTAACATCCTACTAAAACAGAAACTCCAAAGCAGCTTACTTCTCCCATGGAGCACGTTGGATAACCAGAGTGATATTAGCCAC
Organism: Peromyscus eremicus; assembly: GCF_949786415.1. Classification (NCBI taxonomy): domain Eukaryota; kingdom Metazoa; phylum Chordata; class Mammalia; order Rodentia; family Cricetidae; genus Peromyscus; species Peromyscus eremicus. The sequence continues at coordinate 23,682,374 of NC_081432.1, forward strand.
ACCGACTGGACCATCAGTGGGAGGCATGCTGCAGGTGTTTGGGGCAGGTCTGCAGGTGTTTGGGGCAGGTCTGCAGGTGCTGGGGGCAGGTCTGCAGGTGTTTGGGGCAGGTCTGCAGGTGCTGGGGGCAGGTCTGCAGGTGTGGGGGCAGGTCTGCAGGTGCTGGGGGCAGGTCTGCAGGTGTGGGGGCAGGTCTGCAGGTGCTGGGGGCAGGTCTGCAGGTGTTTGGGGCAGGTCTGCAGGTGTTTGGGGCAGGTCTGCAGGTGTTTGGGGCAGGTCTGTGGATGCTTGAGGCAGATCTACAGATGTGCTCAGCAGTGTTGAGATCTCCTGTCCTGCCACCTACCAGCCTTCTGAGCATTTGCAAGGGTCCAGTGAGGAGCTGAGGTGGCAGGAGACCCCAGAACACTCCTGGCTCAGAGTGATTCCTTAGCTAGCCCTCGAAATCTTTTGTATTTGTGCCAAGAACCAGAAAACCAACCCAAGAGACAAGTGACGGAATGAAGCCCAGGTTGGAGGGAAGAAGGGTGAGGTCCATAAAAGTCTGTAAGCCTGTCCCAGCATCAGAGAGCTAGAGTGGGCTGAGCTGGGCTCTGAGCCTTGGTGGGCCAGCCTGGGAACCCTTCACTGTTTGGATCTGTCATCCATGACCTCCTAATCATTCCTCAAAGCAAATGACCCAGGAACATGGGTTCCTAGTGTTCCTGATGCCCAGATAAAAGAACTAGGGTGGTTTGAGAAAGAAGGAGCGAAAGATGGGTAGAGTTGGAAATAAATTAAAAGGTGCTAGGGTGAGAGAAGTTTCCAGAATGGTGTCTCTCATGCCATCCCCTCTGCCCATGAGATTGGCTGGCTCTGGATGAAACTCAAGGGTGTAGGTGGAGATTGCACTCTGTGCCTATGCCCATCCTTCAAGCCGGGCCACAGGAGTGATTTCCTGTTACTGAGTGTGGCTTTAGGAACGCTTCATCACTTGACCAGCTCAAGGCAAAAGGGTCCAGAAAGTTCAGTCAAATATTCAAGAAGTTTTTTTTTTTTTTTTTTTTTTAAATAATACCCAGAAAAATAGGCTAGAACTTCCGACTTAAACTAGTGAGAAATCCAAGCGAGTAGGGTGGAGAGAGTTGCTTTCCCTCAGATTTCGTGAAAAACGTCTGCAAAATCAATCAGAAACTCAGTCAGTTCATTTCAAAGTCCTGGGAGTCTAGACAGAAGTTAAAGCTTCACATGGATTGAGGTGGATAGTTGGAAATTTGGTTGATCCAAACTCCGGCAAGATTTCAATCTGAAATCCGGATCAATCTAGAGTTCAGTGTGGGTGAGTCCAAGCTGTAGACTCCAATATTTAGTGGGATTCATCATCATGTCAACCTGACCATGTCAACCAGGCATAACTAGGACCAACATCCGGGTGTGGGACTGAGGTTATGTCAGGCAGATGGAGGCAGGGGATTGGCTGGCTGTGTGCTATGCTCTGGGAGCCAAAATGGAAACCAAATGGTACTGCCTGAGAGTTTTTGGTAGGATTTCTATCAACAGTGGAAATGGCAGGGCCAGTTAGAGCGTCGTTCCCAGACAAGACCCTGCCATTGCCTTCAGGAGACCCCCACATGCCAATCTATTGACCCGCTATGGCCACAGACATGGCTGAGCCATTAGACCTTGTAAAAGCCACCCCCATCTCCTGGTCCAGCCAATGGCCAGTGAGCTAATGCGTCCTCACCTAAAGAACAACGGCTGGAAAGATAAACCTAGCACACACTTGTCCCCGCACGGCCTGCCTGTCTGCTCTCCCACGCTCCTTCCCCTCTCGGGCCAGAGCCGAGTAGGTAAAGCCAAGAGCTGGCTGGCGCCCCAGCTCATGGAGGCGTAGCTGGGCTCTGACCCAGTGCCTCAAACAGGTTCCATATGGCCCTCCCGGCTGCCCTTCACTCCCTTCCCCACCTGGGCTGTTTCTGAGATTAACTTCTTTTCCTGGTTGTTAGCGAACAGCCAGAGGGAGGGGCTGCTGGCTAGCTTGGGGGCTGAGTTGTGTGGAATTCTCATCACTTAGGCTGGCCAAAGAGGCACCCATTTTCTGGGTAGTTGAGAGAGGGGACATGGAGGGGGCAGATGGCTTGAGCACAGGAGAGATGCTACCTGCCCCTCCAGCACCGTCCCAACAGTCTGGTGTGAGCATCAGGCCCTGAGACTCCCAGATGGAAAGAGCCGTGAGCTGGGGCTCCCTGATTCTCTCTGGGACCCAGATTTCCTTCTGTAGCTAAGACAGGTGTGATAAAAGATAACGAAGGGGACAGCGGGCATGGGAGAGGACCTGAGGGGACAGAGAGGCTACTCCATATATGGCACACAGGTAACACAGCAGTCTCGATTGATCAGTGGGGCACTAGAGTGGGACCCTAAGGCAGCCACCCTGCTGAGCCTGGTGCCCACTCTTTGGTGGCCGGGATGCCCAGGACTGAGGGATTAGGTAGGATGAGCATCGAAGACATTGCTGGAGCTTGGGTCTGCGGTCCTGGTGGCCATGGCTGGACTTGGCCCTGGCTTAGGCTTCCTCTTCCTGGGCTTGTATTTTCTCCTCTGAGGTTCTGACTTAAAGATCTGCCTGTGACCCAGGAGTCAGTGCTGCATAAACAGGTCAGCCAGTGCTGCATAAACAGGTCAGCCGACTGCCATCCAAAGAAAAGTTCGGGAAGTAAAGAAAGCCTTTGGGTTCCGTTCCAATTCTTCTCATCCTCCGGGAGGCCCTAGCCAGGCCTCCCGGGAGCCTTAGCTTCTTTGCCTCTAAGCCAGACAAATCCTGACCTGGGTACCCACCAGGATGTGCCCTCCCACCTTTGAACTTTTCTGCCCTCCCCCTGCCCCACCCCGCCAAGGCCGATGCAGACTGGTCCAGAGGCAGCTCATCCCCTCCTGAGCTCTTGGCTGAACCACGTCCTGGGCTTCTTAACTCATCCCTCTTCCAGCCTGTCACCACCCTTGCCCAGGAGCTGGCCCCCAGGTCTGGGGCTCTGGGCATCTGAACAGCCCACACTACCACATTCTTGGCCCTGCTTTGGGAACCTGTGCTCTTGCCTGGGAAGATCAAAGCCGAAGTCCGCTTTGTTTTCAGCGATGGTATCTGGCTGTAGCAGGTGGTGGTTTAGAATCTCCACCCTGGACAGCCCTCAGGGAGCTCTGGCCATCTCATTTTCCTCACGGAGAGTGGAATCCAGATCTCCACGGCAAACAGGATTCCAATCTGCAGAGTTCCCGTGGGCTAAGGGAGGAGGCAACTCAGCCATGCCAGCCTCTCTCTTCTCTTCCCAAGCTATGGGCAGAGGGAGGAAAAACATCCTTGCCGATGAAGGGCTAATGGCTCCCAGTGCTTTGAGTGTCTGTGGCTCTGCGGACAGAACTTCAGGGACCCCCACCCCCACCCCCCACCAAGAGGTTGTAGTTTCAAGGGTATCAGGAAGCAAGGTTGGGGTGGGGAGAAGGCTTGACAGGTAAAGTACTTGTCACCAAGGCTGGTGAGTTGAGTTTGATCCCCAGAGCCCACATAGGAGAAAGAGAGAATTGGTCCCAGAAAGTTCCTCTCTGACCTCTCTCCTCATATGCATGCACATGTACACACACGCACACACACACACACACACACACACACACACACACACACACACACGTGAATAGGCTAGACAAACAAAATATAGTAGAGTGGTATAATAGGTGCTGGTATTTCATGCAGGGTGACTACTTTCAGACTAGGGTGTGAGCAGGTGTGCACTGGAAACCCACGGCACCCCGCAGCCAGGCTTCCAGGAGACCCTCCTACAGTAGCAGCAAACATCCGCGGAGGATCAGCCCCTGGCATTTCCTTGATTTCTCAAGCCCTCGGGGATCCACTCGGGTCAGTTCCTGGAAATGCTGAGCAGTTTCCCAGACTGGCCCTCCAGGCTCTGCTGACTCACGGTGGCAGGTCAAGCCATTTCCTGCCGGAGCTCAGCCGACTCATCGTCTTCTCCATCCGCTGCTTGTCACGGGGACAGCTTCTTCTGTACTGGGCAGGATGAGGGGATTGAGGACAGAAAACATTTCTTGGTAGGTTCTTCTGCCTTTTGAGAGGACCCATAGGTGTAGAGGGACATCCAGAGTTGGGCTGCTTCCTCTCTGCCATGGAAGCCCTGGGGTTGGTTGGAGCCAGGAAGGCTCCGGAGGGGCAGAGGGGGGACCTCAGGGCAACCTTGTCTGCATCTGGGTGAAACTAGTTAAGGTCACCACCAAACGGGAAGGAAGCATCTCAGAGAGGAAGTGAATGACCTTGGCATGTTACTAACTGACCTCCCTGCTTACACTTCCTTGAGATGAGGTCTCTCCAACCCCTCTGGGGCTCCACCTTGTCTGACTTGACCCAAGCTGCGCACCGGCCTTGACTTATGATGGGCTATATGCTGCAACCTCAGCTGTGGATTGCTCCATTGTGTTCCTGTCTCAGGACCTTGGAACATACGCTCTGCAACTGTTCTTCCCTAACTTTACTTATTAAAATTCTTCTCAAACTTAAGACCTCAGTCTGAATGTTACTTTCTCTGAGAAGGCTTCCTGGGCCTTGCCCATCCCTCTAGACTATGTAGGAATATGTGCTTAGCCTCTCTCTCTCTCTCTCTCTCTCTCTTTCTCTCTCTCTCTCTCTCTTTCTCTCTCTCTCTCTCTCTCTCTCTCTCTCTCTCTCTCTCTCTCTCTCTCACACACACACACACACACACACACACACACACACACACACACACGATTTCTCCTTCAAGGACCTTAGTGCAGTTACAACCGATATTTCTTTAGTGTCCATCATCCCTTCTTGAAGATGACATTGGTCACGTCTGCATCCCCCGCCCAATGACAGTCCATAGCAAGTGTTCCTAGATATCTGTTAAATGAGGTGTGGACTGTGGTCCATTCACGGGTGACGCTCCAGTGAACCATCTTGTCGCTTCGTGTGGAAACCTTTCTAACAGAATTAGCCAGGACTAAATGAATGAGCTGCCTCTGGGGACAGAGAGCCTCCTGTCCCTGGAGGAATCCATGCTGAGGCTAAGTGGCTAGCTGACAGGAAACACTGGAGAAGCAAGGATGGAGACTGAGGCAAACCGGAGTGCACAGGACAAGTTAAGCAAGGTCGGCTGGGGGCCTTGGAGGAAAGCGAGCCCCGTCCATCATCATCTTTTGATCTTTCAGAGCAGCTGGAAATGTGGGAATCATATGAAGTCTAATGTCAACTGCAATCAACCTCGGAGCCACACCCAGAGGCTGCGTTTCACCACCTGGCCTGGTTCTAAGATTCTGGGGTGGGAGGGGAGCAAGTTCCCTTCATCTCAAGGCTCTTCTAGCCTGCCTGCCTTTCCCTCACAGGTTCTATCTGGGCCCCACTGTCCAAGACTTACACCCCATCCACTCAGCACAGAGCCCTTCGTTCAGGTCTCCTTGGAGAGTCCCATGCACCCATCCTCTGCCAAGGGCACTGTTGGCTGCTGGTGATGCATCCAGCCATCCCTTGTGAGGGCACTATGGGGTGCGGGTAGCACATGCATCCATCCCCTGGGGGGCACTTGTGGCTGCCAGTGGCTCACAGCTGCATTCCGTGACACTGGAGGCAGCTGGGGAATAGGACCCTTCTCTGTTCTGTGTTCATATCAGTGCACAGCTGCCAGGCTACAGACTCGCCCCCTGCCTTCATTTGAGACAGCTTTAAAGGCCATTAGTGCCTCTTCCAGAACAGTCAAGGTCCTCCCTACAGCCCCATCACATGCGGGTCAGCCGGTCCTTGCCGTTCCCATCTCCCTAGGTCCCTGTAGGTATATTTCCTACAGAGGTTCCTGACTTTCTGCGCAGCAGCTCTAGGAGTCTAGATTCCTAGACTAGGTTCCTTCTGATTTCAAGGAACCTCCCGACCAGGACTTCGCCCCTTCGACCATGACTGTCACTCCCTTCAGACATCTCCTTTTTTTTTTTTCTTTTTCTTTTCGAGAATTCTTGGAACCTGGGGAGATGGCTCGTTCTGTTAAAAAGTGCTTGCTTTGTAAGCATGATGACCTGAGTTCAACTCCCGGAATCCATGTACAAACTCTAAGTAGGATGCCACACATTTGTAGCCCCAGCATTAGGGAGGTGAACACAGGTGGATCTTTGGGGCTCACTGGTGGGCCAGCCTACCCTACTCTGAAAGCCTTGGGCCAGTGAGAGACCCTGTTTTACAGTAAAGTCGGTGATGCCTGAGGAACAATACCTGAGGTTGTCCTCGGGCCTCTCCGTGAACATGTGTGCAAGTGCGTCTACAAACATACATGTACCTAAACCAGCTGTGGTAGCGCAGGCCTTTAATCCCAGCACTTGGGAGACAGAGGCTGGCGGATCTCTGAATTTGAGGCCAGCCTAGTTTACTGAGTGAGTTCTAATATAGCCAGGGCTACAAAGAGAAACCCTGTCTCAAAAAACAAACAAACAAACAAAGAAATAAATACCATGCATGTATCTGCAAACACATGTACACCTGTACACAGACATGTGCACCTGCATATGCATGGACTCTCTCTCTCTCTCTCTCTCTCTCTCTCTCTCTCTCTCTCTCTCTCTCTCTCTCTCTCTCTCTCTCTCTCAGAAAAGACTGACCTGAAGAACCCACCTGGAGGTATTCATGGTTGATGATATCTCAGTGGGCCCCTTTCCAGAGTGGTCTGCTGTCTTGGGGAGTTTTTTGTGAAAGTTGGGGGAATGAGATTTCAGGAATCAGCAGAGCAGGTAACGGGGTAAGATTTTTGAGGATTTCTGACTTACTCATGGATCAGGGACCACACCATGCCTATAGCTCAAGGAAGACAGAATATTGTCCAGCCCGTGACAAGCCCAGCTTGTAAGAGCCATAGCCTTCCACCACACTGGGACCGTTAAACCAAGAAGTGGTGAGATGTGGCTAGATGAGTTTGACCAGATGTGAGATTCCTCCCCTCTGGAGTGGCTTGCTTTCACTGATGGGCTGTGAAATCCACTATAGGATCATATCCATACATGAGCTCAGTGATGATGGGGACGCATGTATCTGTGTCAACGCCAAAAGGCTTGGTGCAGATGTCTTAGACTCCCCCAGACTCCCTCTGTTCATGACACCTTTCTGTCCCAGTGATGTTTAACTCGTGTGTCTCTAATGCCAGAAAGATGCATTGGTTAACTTAGTGTGTGTTTCTCTCCTGACAACTTTGCAGTCATCCACAAAAAGTGAATATATACAAATTGAAGGGAAAATGTTCATATCTCATTTTTACACAACCACAGTTATTTACTAATGAAGTATATGTTGGACACCACAGAGCTTTGCAAACCTTGGACTTATGTTGAATACCATCACCTCATCTCCTGTACTGCAATGGTTTGCACATGACATTTGTTGTTTTGGGTTTTTTTTTCCACTGTGGTGATTTGAAAGAAAATGAGCATCATAGGCTCATAGGGAATAGCACTATTAGGAAGTGTGGACTTGTTGGAGTAGGTGTGGCTTTGTTGGAGGAAATGTGTCACTGAGGGTGGGCTTTGAGGTCTCAGATGTTTAAGCCAGGCCCAGTGTGGCATTCTTATCCTGCTGCCTGCGGATCTGAATGTAGAACTCTCAGCTCCTTCTCCAGCACCATGTCTGCCTGCATGCCACCATGATTCCTGCCATAACTATAATGGACTAAACCTCTGAACTGTAAGCCAGCCCCAGTTAAATGTTTTCCTCTATAAGAGTTGCTGTGGTCATAGTGTCTCTTCATAGCAATAGAAGCCGTAATTGAGACAGTCACCATCCAAAGCTGTGACAACAAAGGGAAGAATATGGCATGTCCATGCTCAAAGGCAGTACTGCCTAGAGCTAGCAGTTCCCTGAGCATCTGATAGGTGTCCAAAGGTCCTGTAAGATTTACTCCTGCCGGAGCTAGAGAGCTGGCTCAACATCTAAGAGCACTGGCTGCTCTTGCAATGGACCTGGGTTTGGTTTCCAGAATCCCAGAACCCACATGGTGGCTCACAACCACCTCTAACTTCACTTCCAAGGGATCCAACGCCCTCTTCTGGCCTCCTTGGGCATTGCATGCACATGGTGCGCATGCATACAGGCAAGCATACACATATACATGGAACACAGAAAGAAAGAAGTCTGTGAGATTTCCAATCTTTGTAGTTGCTGTGATGATGAGGCCACACAGCAGGTCTACAAATGATTGTACCAAATCCAGCTTATTGAAGGGTGAGACGTTACTTACAGGAATATGAGTGACTCTAGGGCATTTAGAGCACCAACCAGTCTACCCCAGCGTGGGTAAGGACTCATTCAATCTGCATGCCTGGAGCTCCCTATCCCACTTGTAGGCAGCCCCACAGCAAAGAGACTCCTCCATCCTACCAATAGCTTGTTGCCTATATAGCCTTGTATTATGAGTGACCATCTTCCCAGTCAAGCAGCTGCCATCTTGTGGAGTTCAGCTGGGCATTCTCCCAAAAAGATTGTGCCAGCTGGGCCTGTTGGCTGTTTACACTCCCTCATGGAGGGGTCAAAAGGGGGCATGAGACCCTCACCTGGGTATCCAGCTGCTCTCCACTCGACTCTACCTTAATTGCATGAGGCCTCTGGAGGGACTGGGGATACAGGCTGCAGAATGCTTCTTCCTATGCTGCTGTGGGGAAACCCTCACCCCACTGTGTAAAGGCTTTCCAGGTATGGCCTCATGGGAGGAACACCCACACCCCTGTAAGTAACCCCTCATCTCTATGCTCCGTGAGGAACCCCAATAAACTCACTGGTTCCCCAGGGTGAGCTTCGGTAGAATCGTGCCTCAGTTTGTCATTGGGACCTTAGGAAGAGGGGTAGGTGTTGCTTACATCCCCTGGGAAGGAATCTTAGCAACAGCTTGGGAAGGGGCCTCTTGAATCTTGTAACTCTCTGGGTGTCCTGGGGTTTCAGCTAGGAAGAAAGAGTCATGCAAGAGCGGTCCTTAGGGACGGAGCTGTGATTTGTATCCTTGTGTTTTGGGCATTCAAAAAAAAAGTCTTTACATTTATCTGTTTATTGTGTGTATTTGGGGTGTGATGGTGGTGGTGGTGGGGTGCCTGCATGACACAGTGCACTTGTAGAGGTCAGAGGACAACTCACAGGAGCCGGTTCTCTCCTCCTGCCATGTGGGACCCAGGGATGGAACTCAGGTCATTGGGCTTGGCAGCAAGCCTCTTCATCTGCTGAACCATCCCACCAGCCCCAGTGGGGAAATTTTCGTGAGCTCACATTTTATTAAATCTTAGCTCTGGGCATCCCAGGATCCTCCCTGGGAAGGCTTCCTCCTGGGATGAGTTGACCTGATTTGGGAGTCAGGGTGCTTCGCTGCAGAACCTCTGCCCCAGATTTACTCTATTATCAATCTCGGTTCCTCAAAGCACCCGTGGGTCCCTTTGGTTTGGTGGGTCCCTTTTGGTGCTTCCCCTTGGGCCAGTGACATCTTTGGATTTCAGCTCTTCCTGCCCTTTCCTTTGGAATATTTCCCTAACACTACACAAAGTCAGAAATGTGTTTGCAGGGCTGCTTATAACTCATCTGGAATAGATTTTGTGTGTGTTGGTGCCAAGGACCCCATACATGCCACCCAAGGATTCTGATCCTCAGCTACATCCTCTGGCCTTCTATCTAGTTCTCTAGCAAGGGAACTTTGTAAATACCTTGGTTGCAACATTGGCGACAGAAGTCCCAGTGGCTGACTGTCTGTCCGTCCCTTCACCTAGCTATACGTCGACCTACCTGTTATTCCCATCTCGCTCTCCTGGGTTCACCTGCAAGCTGCCTCAGAGAAAATGAGAGATAGCCTCTTCTTTCCTCTCCCTTTGCAAAATCCAGAACTAAAGCTAACCAGGAGGGTGCACACCTGTAATCCCAACACCTGGAGGCGGGAGGATCAGAAGTTCAAGGTCATTGTCAGCTGCGTGGCAACTTTGAGGTCACCAGGGAATCATGAGACACTGGAGAGATAGATAGATAGATAGATAGATAGATAGATAGATAGATAGATAGATAGATGATAGATGGATGGATGGATGGATGGATGGATGGATGGGTGGGTGGGTGGGTGGGTGGATGGATGGATGGATGGATGGATGGATGAAGGAGGGAGGAAGAAAAACACAATAGAATCGACCAAAGAAAGCATCTCTTAAACCACTGGCCTTCCTTTAAAAGCCCCTTTTTCACCCTCAGCCCCCTCAAGCATGCTCAGTCCTGGCATTTAGGACTGCTGTTGTAGGTGGCCATCAGTGAGGTAAGGAAAATCTCCCCCGCCCCCACGCCAATTCCACCTTACATTTGGACCTCTGTGGGCCCAGTGACACTCTGGGCCCGACACGGATGGGACTGTGGGAAAGACAGGGGTGGGGGGCCCTTGGCAATGAATGAGCAGGTGCAGCCAGGGCCAGCCACCCTGAGAACATATGTTCCCAGTCCCCAGAACAAGCCTCACTTGTTACAAAAACAAAACAAGCCATCTCTCTTGGTGCTCAGCTAATGCGTCTTTGAAGCCACGTGACTCCAGGAGGGTCCAGGCGGCCGTTGACGCTCGGTGTGTTTGGTCAGGCTGCTTGCCAGCCTGTGCCTGTCTGACATGGCCCCTGTCCCCCTGTCTGCAGCAGTAAATCACTCATGTGGTCGCCGTGGGAGGGGAAAGAGGTCGGATGTCGGGCAAAGGACTGCCTGGTGGGTATCATCCCATCCATGTTCCATCCTTCACAGACAGGCAGCCTGTGAGGATGAACGGTATTTGGGGGGAGGCTAGCGTTCATGTCTCAGTCCCCCCACTGGGATTTGGAGGTAGAGCCAAAGATTGTGGAAGATTACCCCCCACCTTCACATGAGGAGCCTGGGACCCACTGATTTGCACTCTGGGGAATTGCTTGGATGTGGCTTTGGTATCACACTTTCTCCAAGTTCTCCCTTTCCGTGGGGGGAGGGGGGGCGTGTTTGGGGTTGTGTTTTGCCGCAAAGGAGTGACAGTGGGCAGAACTCCAAGCTGGGAAATGAGGGTCGTACTTCTTCCACACGGCAACGCTATGTGATCTGGTTCCAGCAGTTTCGTGCCTCGGGCCTCTGTGTCTTGGCCAGGAGCTGTAGAACTCCTGTGCTGGGCTGTCTGCTCAGCCCAGATTTCCCAGAGGACTCGGAGTTTCCACTGCTCTGGAAGGTTTTCTTCCTCTCATCTCATCTGAGTGAAAGAGGCAGTTGGGAGTCCCTACTCCGGCCCTCTTTGGGACCCTGAGCCAGGGCTGAGGATGGTGGGAATGAGGTGCTAAGGCTGGACCTTGACTAGATTTTTCCCCCAAGGTCGGCACATCTGGTCTCCATTTCCCTCTGTGGCAGGCGTGGCTGAGCAGAGCCTTTCTCTATAGCTCTGAGCAAACAGTCCAAAGGCCAGGTTCAGGCCTCTCTCGGTGGTTCAGGCCTCTCTTGGTGGCTTAGGCCTCTCTTGGTGGTTCAGGTCTCTCTCGGTGGTTCAGGCCTCTCTTGGTGGTTCAGGCCTCTCTTGGTGGTTCAGGCTTCTCTTGGTCTTGGGCAACCTAGGGCTTTCTCCTAAGAACCTCAGCTACCCTTTCCCAGGAGAGTCCCTAGCAGGCAGGTGAGTCTTGCAGAGAGAGAGAGAGAGAGAGAGAGAGAGAGAGAGAGAGAGAGAGAGAGAGAGAGAGAGAGAGAGAGAGAGACTGCTCAGGGTATGGCCAGGGAAGGAGGAGGTCCTCAGGAGTTGGGAATGTTGGAACCCCTGAAGAAAAGGAGTCAGAGAGCATCAGGGAACCAATGTTGACTTCCTGAAGGTGCTGAGGGGCCACAGGAAGAGGTGCTCAGAGGTCTCAGGGTCACCTTCGTCTTCAGAGCAGGCTGGGGTAGAGGTACCTCATCTGGTTTCCTATTTTCTTACTGCTACTCTGACCCTTGGGCACAGAGAAAATAAGAATTCTGTGGGGGTCAGGTGGGACTTCTGGGGTCATACGCTACTTCTTTAAGAGACAAACTTGTACTCGTTGACTGGGGGGGGGTCCCCTAGGACCTCCTATGAAGGGGCAGGACATCATGACAGTTCAGAACACCAGTTCTGGGGTCTCACATGCCTGGGCTGAGTGCTGGCCCGATAGAGCTTTGAGCCGGTTTATTATGCAGTGTGGAGGTGGGTAAAGAGCATAGAACTGGATAAGCACAAGCGAAACACTCAGCCTGGCACGGAGGAAGCCATTAGTAAACGCTGCAGACAGCTACTAGCCACTTATCAGCCCTCCCTTCGTCCCTCCCTTCCACTCATCCTGTATTCATCTATTCATTCACTCATCCTTCCTTCCATCCTTCCTTTCCCTCTCTCCTCCCCTTTATTCTCATCTGTCCATTCATCTTTCCACCCCGTCTCTTCCTCCCTTCTTTTCTTTAATCCATCCTTCTTCCTATCTATTTATCTTTCCTTTCCGCCTCCATTTATCCCTCCCTCCCTCCTTCCCTTTATTCCCTCCCTCCTTCCCTTTTTTAACCCATTCTTCCATCTTTCTATTCTTCTTTCCTTCATTCTGTCCTTCCTGTCTATCCCCCTACTCTTCAATGCACTCTTCTCTCTCCCTCTCTTTCTTCCATCTGTTCATCTATCTGTCCATCCATCATCCATCCATTCATCCATCCATCCACCTTCCTACCCCTCCATCCTTCCTTCCCTCTGAGGGATCCCTACGTGCTGGAGGGATCCTAGAGTTTGGCCAGTGGCTCAGCAGCTCTCATGGGTGGGAAGCTTGCCAGCTGTGCTGACCCTGAACTGTCCCTCAGAGGTTCCGATTCCGTGTAGGACCCAGAACCCTGCATGTTACACAAGCTTCCCAGTTATGTCGATCAGGTGGCCCTTAGGCCCTCCTCCAGAAACATTCACCAAGTATCTCGTTGCATTTTACCAAGGGGGAAACTGAGGCTGAAAGGGTGACTTCCTCTTTCATACAACGATGATGAGGGCCCCTTCTCCCTCCCCTTCCTCTCTGCCTCCGTAGTAGTGTGATGTTTGAGACGAGTGTGACCGGGGTGGTGGAAGGCCACTGACAGCCCTCTCCCCACCCCCACCCCCACCCCGCCACCCTCCTGCCGACTCCCACAGGAGCCTGTCAGGATCTGGATTTATTCCTCTCCACCAGCTTTCTACCCTTTATTTCCTGCTTTATTTATGCTCCTTGCCTTTCATCTCCTGCCTGGTGGGCCCACAGGGACCATTATGTAGCTGTGGCTGTGTCCACATCTATCTCTGGCCCTGGGGGTTGAGCCCCAGCCGGCCCTCATCACTTATTCTCCAGGTCTCCAGGGCTCAGTGCAGCTGTCCCTGTGCACGGCCAGCCTGGGTGACATTCCCTTCAGACAAGACTATTGTAAGGGGGACATGGGACGATGGGTCAGATAGGCTATTGGCAGCTTGTCTGGGGACCAGGATAAAGGTGACCTTTCAGGAATTAGTTGGGTGGGAAGAGACAGCAGGATGTCAGGATTTCACAGTCCTAGTCTGAACTGGGCCAGTGACTGTGGACTTGTGGCTCTAGACCACAGGACTCCTGGGAGTGTAGCAAGTGCATCCCCAATTATTCTATCTATCTATCTATCTAT